>NW_010326545.1:0-68865 GCF_000700745.2 Antrostomus carolinensis | reverse complement strand
TACAACAGTATCACTTAACAGCGATTGAAATAAAGGTAGAATATTCCTCAAGGGCAAAAAGGGGACAACTGATTTATAGAAAGACCATTTAGTGCACTTATTGATCATACCTGAGTAATAAATAGTCACTCTTAGCAAACACTATAGAGTTCTGCATTAAAAAAAGAACCCCCAGGTAAGCAAAATTTATGGCAATTTAACTCAGGCATCCTTCCATCCCAGAGACTGTCTGCAAATGCTTTTCTTGAATGAAAAGGAAGTGACAGTTGGAGGCCATAAGACAGTGCAGTGTGCATTTCACCTCCCCCTGCATTAATAGCTCTAACAGGAAAGGGATGTGAAAGGCCGATGGGCAGCTCCTAAATGTCCAGTTGATGTTGTATAAGGCTTTAAAAGCACCTTTAAAGAACAAGGCCCAGGTTCTACAGTGTAACAAAAGCATGTGTGGCACAGTACCGTTCATTCCTGCAAAACGCTGAGATTCTTGTTTGAAAAGGCAGTTGATATTCACAGCTGACACTGATCCCACTTCCTCTCTCTTTGCTTTGGAAAGTTGTTCCTCTAATTTTTCATGCAAAGACTTGTTTGTCTCTATGCTTCTTTCAAGCTGCACTCGCAAACTCTGGATTTCAGTCAATAGTTCATGTAAATCAAGTGGATTATTCTGATCTTTTCGGAATTCTTCTGATGCATCACATCTGGGATCTGAGACAATTTCAAAAGAAACACTTAACATCTTTAACAATTAAAATAATATTAGCCACTATCAGAATGCCAGGCAAATAAATTATAGCCAGCTTTATACCCAATATTTAGTGTTAACTACAAACAGCATTAAGATAATGGTTTGACAAAAAGCATGTCTTTAATGCTTCCACCCTCAAAAGATTTAAAGAGCTAAAAATTATTTTTCACTTTGTCCATAAAAGTAAAGAAGTCTCATGCCAAAAGAAAAAAAAAAATAAAAAGATAATGAAGAGGATTTACAAAATTTGAAATGTGTTAATGCACAGTCTGGGGAAAGAAAAAAGAACGGGTAATCTCAGAGTGTGGAGGAGGGATGGAGTAGAATTGGGAGTTTAATTTTATACACAGAAGAAAATAGTGATCACCTGGCAACCAGAGGAACAAATCTGAACCTGAAAAAAAGCAAGGGCCGCATTCATCTTTTCACAGAAGGAGGTCAGTACACAAACAATTCCATGTACTCTTTCATGCTGAAATCAAACTGTTCTCCTGACAGTGGGAAGGGGCTCAACTGCATGAGGAGAGTGCTGCCACTCTCTAATGACATTACCAGTTCTGCAAGGAGACTTGCTTCCACCCCTGAGTCAAATTTGGCTTAAAGCCTCATGCCAACAGGGCTCTTCTGCTGCAGCGAGGCATGAAATACAGGGATGGCAGGGCATGTGACTTAAAGTAGCAGGAAGAGAAAAAAAAAAGAAGAAAAAAACCCACAAAAAACCAAAACCCCAAACCTTTTACAAGTTCTTTTACAAGAACTTCCAATCAGAAATTTGATGGATCCTGTAATGAGTATGCAGCAATGAACAGCATTCTGCTTTTTGACCTCACCATACCAACAGCTATGTGGTGGTAGAGCTTCCTTAGAAAGTGTAGCAAGAACTTACATAAGCCTCATTCCTACCCCTCACCTTTAGTGACAGAAAAGCAGACAGGAAATTATTAAAAGCCTCATTCAGAAAGCAGTGCCAGCACTTCTCCCCAGCCCTAGGGAGAAGACACTACTCTCACATTCAGACAAGAGAAAGCACAAGCTACCTGAGTAAGCACTACCTGTGAGGATGCAGCAGCACGTATTTAGATGACAAGTAAATATCTAAGATGCCTATGGAGCCTATCCAGCCTGAGCCACTGAATCTTCAATATTTGTTTTTGGCTTAGCTAAAAAGATAAAGGAAATTTGGGTGTGCCTAGTCAGAACATATCACACATCTCAACCTTGCAGTTACACTGCTAAGTAAAAAGCAGCATTTTATCATCCAAGTTGTCAGTTCTGCTTTGCATAGTAATAACATGAGTAAAAACAAAGAAACAGTGACCAAGCCCTACTGTCCTTTGACAAGATCATATTCAGAGAGGGAAGGGTTGCAAGGACTAAGAGTACAGAAATAATTGTGCATTTATACCTGTCCTCTTCTTTCTTGCTTCTTCCAACTTTTCATAAACCTTGATCTCAGTTCGGAGTGACTGCAGTAACTTCTCATTCTCAGAGAGCTGATGTTGCTTTACATTAATTTCTGTTTGCAACCTGTTAAGTCCCAATAAATGGCTAAGTTAAAAGTTAAATTCTTCTCTTCTGTTTCAAAATCCCCTTTCCCCCATAACTGTTCCCTTGCCTTTCGAATACATCCATGCACCTCATTAATGTCAATGGCTATGGCTAAGCACATGCTTGTCACATTGACAATTTTCTTCTCTAAATGAATGTCTAAATGTGGGAAGAATCAATACCTGTTTAATTCATTACGACTGCTGTAAATCTGACATGTCAAATATCTGGTTTCATCCTCCTTTTGGCCAATTTGTTTTTGCAACCTTTCATTTTCTTTCTTGACGCATTCATAATCCTCATGAAGATGCTCAATGATTGCATTCTTTTTAGAAAGAGATTCTCTTAACTTTTCATTTTCCTTTTGTTTATCTGAAACAAGAAGAAACAAGGTATTCGCAGTGCCCACAACCCACTAAAGCGATGCTTTTTAACAACACCAGCTTTTTCAGACTGCCAGAAAATAACAGCTGCTTTTGTGAGTTTTAGGATTTCAGTATTTCAATTTTCTAACAACTTTTGCTAGGTCCATTTTCTGTAATGTGCAACATTTAACCCCCAGGGCTCACAAAGCCTCAATAAAAACCTGTGTGCAGCCTTCTATGCCAAACGCACCCAACACGTCTTGGAATTTGGTCAGAAGGATAGTATTCAACAACTACCATCAGCAGGGTCCCAAAGCAGGCACATTAATTTTGCCAATTCTCACAAAATAATGGAGCTTTGACTTTTCTTTAGGGAGAAAATAACTCAGCAGGATTGTTCTAGGACACGTTACATCCATGTTCCTCTTTGTCTCACAGAAATCCCTCTGTCCTCTCCTTCCCAGCTCCATTCATCTGCCGAATGAATCACAGCAGTCTTTCTTCCCTTGGTACAAGCTATTTCCCCAAACTGGTTCTGTGACAAAGAATTCCTGATAGGGACAACTGAGCATTCTGAGACAGCTGCAATCAGAGGCTTATGGGGACCCCAAGTTTGTTGTGACCCTACATTTAGTATTGGAAAAGGAGGAGGCAATTTTGTCAAATATACATCAGGGAGGAATCGTTCCACTTCCCAACAGGTTGAAAATAATTCTCTCATCTTCTGTAGTCTTGTTGAAAGAGTATGAAAATAGTAATCCCCACGTGCTGTTAAAAATACGCATCACCAGCCTTCCACTAGTGAGGGGCTAAGCTAAGACTAGACAGAAAGCACCCGAGACCAAAACATGCAGGAGGTATCCAAGAGGCTTTTCTTTCTCTAGTGCATCCAGGAATAAAAGGAAAAGAAGCTCACAAACTCCAGAGATACTGACATAATTTTAAAACACAATGGGGACAATGCTCTATTCATCACAGTTCTTACAAAAAAGGAACTGATATTATCAGATCATATTGTCAACCATGGAAACAAACAAAAGCAGGAATACATTCATTTAAAAAGCAGAACTTGAACAAACTGATAAGCACCAAGATGCACCAAAACAGCTGAGAGAATACATGACTCTGGAAGAAGCACCAGTGCTTTTATACAAAAAGTCTGAAAATATGGAGACTTATAACGTAATTGTGGCTTAAGCTGCTTTTAAGAACCTAGTTGGCGAGTTGTTGGTTTTCCAGGCAGAAAAGAAGATGGAAAACTTTTAGTATTCTCTCTTCACAGGTGTGAAAATAAGGAAAGTTTAAAATTAATCTCAGAGATTAAAAATACTTCCAAATGGATTCTCTCAGTTCTGCTTTCTTCTAAAGTGTTTCCAAAAAGATGGTCTGTGCAGTCAAGCCTCTGTAGCAGACTTCCGAACCTAAGTGTAGTTAGTTAGCTTCTCTTTGCAACTCTTCCATACTGAAGGGTCTCATTTTCAACAATAATGGATGGTTGAGAATGGAATTTCAGGGGTGGGAAGAATGGTTAAGTCAGTTTAATGAAAGGACTGTTAATATTTTATTGTTTTCTGATCTGAAACGAGTTGCAGTCTACTACTGTAAAGCAGAGTTTTACATTTTTACCTCTGGATCCTTTTGCTAGCATTGCATTCAGAACTTGATTTTGCTTCCTCAGGAAATGTATTTCAGAAGTCAGGGAATTATGCTGCTCTGAGCCATGGATAAAAATGTTTGCAGAACCTATAAATATATACATAAAAGATGATTTATGAGTCATCTCTAGGTCATTAAAGATTAAACTTTCCAGACAAGAACAATTTTTAAAATTGCAGAAAAACATGTTATGAAAGATATTTCTCCCCTATATATTTGAAGGTTATCCCTGCAGACTAAAAGGCCATACAGGTTAATGCCAAGTAATCCAAATCCCTGCATCACAAGTACCTCTCATTACTGGGCAATCATTACCAGGATTGCAAAATTATCCCTGGTAGTCTTCATCTATCAGCTAAAATTCTAACAGGACAAAATGTAGGAGTATTTTGTGACATTGTTATTCTTATAATGCAAATTGTAGGAAGGTTTACCGTATGTTTTAGTCTTGCTCTGCTCATGCTCTGTTGTATTTAATGACAATTGAAGGGGATCACTAGCTTCTAACAACTAATCCACAGTGGTTAATGCAGGAAGTAACATCACTAGTCTGGTTATACATTTGTTACCACATCAGTCTAGAGCATAAGGCTGCAGTCACTGTCTTTGCTTCTGACTACAAACTGAGAACCCATTTATGATCACAGGGATGAAGATTCATTCCTCTTAAATTCATGTATCTAAAATTTAGATAACTGAGCCAGTGTTGATCAACCATCAGTAGTCATGGAGAGAAACAGGCAACTCCAGAGAGCGACTCATCCAATGTATCATCTACACACCTCTCTGCAAAAGAGATGTTCTGTCCTCCAAAAAGATGTACTTCTCTCCAGTGTCCCCATGAGAAGATCTGGGTAGCTGGCATGGTTTTAGATGTCTAACTTTTAGAAACTTAAGGGTGATGAATCCTACTCTAAGGATCTTACTGCACTAGTCATATGAATATAAGTGTTAAATCGTGTATCCAGTCAGTCAAACTCCAGCCTAGGTAACCTTCATAGTGTACTGCATTTATGCTACTCATCCCACAGCTATATGTCATGTTACAGCACATTCTGAGAAGTGCCACATTCCACTCTCAAGGTGGTTGCCTCTGAAATGCAAGTCAAGTCATTATTATTGCCCTTTATAACCTGCTTACAGTCAGTAAAACACTTCAGGACCCACCAGAATTAACATTACTATTAAAAGTATTTTTCAGTTGATTGGTTATCCCAGTTATCTACTACACTTGAAAGCTTGAGATAACTACATGAGTGTCAACTATTTGGTTAATAGAGAAATAACCAGCTGGCAAAAAAAAAAAGAAAAAAAAATTAGTTGAATGTAGGAGAAGGATGCCTTTCAGCTCTGGCAGTTCAATTCAATTTGATGTGCTGCACTTCCTCTGAGTAATCTCATTTTATTGTAATCCCAATTGAAGCTTTTACCCACTACCTAACTGGGATGTAGTGTGCCATGATATGCACCTCTTGTCGTTACTGAAAGACTCAAAGGCTCTAGAAGCCTGGCACTAATGGCATTTTACTATCTATATGTTAAAGAGTTGAGGTAGCTATGTGAACTCAAAAGGCTTTTTCCTTTCAGATTTTAACAAAGCAATTCAACTTGAAGTGGTAAGGCTTGATGGTCTCATCTTGATTCTAATTTAATTTATTGCCCATCACCCAGCTTTATCCTATTTGAAAAGTTATGCTATCACAGTCCTAGTGAAAGGCTTCAGAATATAACTATTAGTTATCATACATAATAAGGGATAATGTAGAGCCAGTGGTAATAAGGCCACAATCCTGCAATTTGACCCACTACCGAGACTACTACTTCTGTGCAGAGCCCTGCTGACATCAATTACACTCTCTATAGATGCAAAGGTCCATCTAACCAGAGTAAAGTGGAGCATCAGGGCCTACAATTGCCATACACTTGAGTTTTCATTATGTTTTGTGCTGAAAAAGTGAGTGCTAAGGAAGCGTGCCTTGAAGGTTTCAAAGGAAACACTGACTGAAAGACAGGTACTATTGAAAATCACAGCAAAGAGGAAGGAAATATTCATTTCCAGGTACAGCAAAATGAAGGCATAGTAAAGCTGAAGAAGAAAAGTCAAAGTAGATAGATTAGTTACTTATGGGTTAAAAAAAGCAAACAAAAACTCTTTTTAATGTTAACAGTTACTTTAAATGTAACTGTTAAATGTTAATTTTAATAACATTTGAAATCTAGGAAACTCAAAATTAAACCTTTGATTTTATTTTGAAGCCTAACATTTGAAATGATTGAAGCAATTATTTTAGTTCTACTTGCACTGCAAACCTCAGCTCTATAGTAATGATGTACTCATTACCAGCACTTGAGTCATTTATAGACTACTAGAAGCCCAGAGGCATTTAAATACTTAGAAAATCTAAATATTAAAAATAGCATGGAAAAAATAGAGGGCAGATGTGTGTATATACACCTATATAATATTAATCAAACAAGAATAATTCTATGCATTAACTTTGGTTGAACAAACAACTCAGTATCACATGAATTTAACAGGCTCATTAACAATTAAGTACATTACAACTTGGTCTTGGTTTTTTAAAGGAAAACAAACTAAGGATATTAAGTTAAAAGTAAAAAAAAAAAAAAAAAAAAAAAGTTTTGAATTATTATGTTCCAAAGCTAAAATCTGCTTCAACTTCACTTAGCAACTTCTTTTTACACTGAAAGTCAAAAAATGCCCACCTATTAGGAAAAAAAGCAGCATCATTACTAGAAGAGAGAATACACATATCTGATAACATGAAAGAGATCTTCAAAACAAAGAGAAATTGGAAAGAGCTGATAGAACATAATAACAAAAAGGAGCTGTTCTAACAGGTAGTTGCTTTTTCCCTTTCTTTTCCAAATTTCCCCTCCATGCATTGGTAGATGGCACTAAGGCAAAGAGAAGATAGATGGAAGGTGTAAGACAGTTTATAAAGAAAATATACTTTCACTGCATTAATGGATGCCCTTGCCAGAATCTTTATGAAGCTGTAAAAGAGTTGGAAGTGTTTCAGTGTGGTTATTTCATGAGAACAGTATGCCTTTCCAGCAGTGTAAATACTTCATGAATGAAATGGATGGTTTTTATACACCTTTCCATCACTGTAAATTATTCCTGAAAGCAAACTGCCATTTGCAGGTAGTCTCCATTTAAACAACAACAGAAATGGATCACGGGGATGATGTAAAACATAATGAATCTAATGTCAATATTAGTGAAACTGAGTAAAAGGAAAGCATGTATGTATTTATTGCCTGCTTCCACTCTGAGTAATATTGCATATTAATCAATTGTCCTATGGGGAGAAATGTGGAAAGGAGAGCAAGAACAGAGCAAAGTGTGGGAAAATATGCCTGCTACAGTAAGCTTGAAAAGGTGCTGCAAAAGCATCCTTAATGAAAGCCTGGCTACGCTCTTGTGAAAAGTTTTGAACACACCACAGAGCTTGGCTTTCAAAGATGCTGAACACCAGCAACAGAGAGCAGTGACTCTGAATTTGCATACCTATTTTTAGTATTTTTCATCCACTGCTTTATATTAGAGTTTGGAATGAAAACCAACTCTGTGTTAAAATTTCCATCAGTTGCTGTCAGGGGTTTCTCATTAAAAACTCACAATGTCATTTTGCATAGAGCACATTTATCACACCAATCCATTCAAATGACAAGCTGAACACCTCTGTCTTACAGATATTTTGTCCCTATATGTAAACACAAGCTGGTTTTAAAGCAGTCATAAAATTCCACAGAGGGGATCTTCAACAGTCCTGTTAGCAGTGGTGCTGTACTGACCACCCAGGACACACACACAGTGGGGACAGGAAAGGTAATTCCACAACATTCCTGTTCAGATCAATAGTAGCAATGTAATTTAGAGCAAAGCATCTCCTACTCTATTCATACTGGGCCCAGGCCAGACTGAAATTATGTTAATAAAATGGGCTTCCTCTCCTGCAACTGCCCCTGGCTGGACATGGCAGAGGATTAAAAGAGGATGATATCCTAAAATCCAAGACAATTATAACAAAAATGATATCCCAAAGGCAAAAAAACACAAACAAAACCAGTCTGTTTGCTTATAACAGAACTAGAAGGGTCTTTCAATTCTCCAGATAAAATACAACCACGTTACTATTAAACATCACAGAACTACCTGGTAGTGCTGTTGTCTTGGCAATGTGTGCAGCTGTAGGTTTGAGGCTGTGTAGTGTACCTGTATCCTCAAAGATTTGTGCATCGGTACTGGATACACTTCAAGCAATGGATGAAGGAAGAGTCACATTAGATCTGTATTTATGCCACTCCACAAGTGTGGAAAAGCTGTGTCTGCTGACAGTGCTCAAGAGACAGCAGTATTCAGAGAAGGGCACATCATTTTCCAGCTGTACAGGGGTGTGGTTTATTCCAAAAAGCACAAAAAAACCCCCCACATTTCCAGCAGCATTTGATCCCTCAGGCTTTAAGCAGGAAAGGTGGCTTTAATTTGTGATGAAACAAACTCTTACCTTGATCTAGTTCCTTGTCTGTTACTTGTCTCTCAAGCTGCTTCCTCAGTCTCTCATTAGTTTTTATGGAGTATTCTAAACGTTGTCTCAGGATTCGAATTTCTTGTAGATGCTCCATTAATAACTCTAAATAAATCAAGTGACCACTTCTTAGAGTAAACTACTGTATTCCTTTACACTGTGTACTCCTGTCAAATCTAATGTGTGTTAATTCTCAAAAACAATAGAGCTGCTCAAAATGACAGACATTAAATATCCAACTCCACAACAGTCTCTTTCCATACAGCACCCAAACCATGCATTTAGTGCAGACTCCTACTCTACATTCTAACTTAAACAATGATCCAGTTTTAAGACTTCTTAAATTTCTTCTTCTTACAAAACTGTAGTAGATAATTTTATCTAGTTAAGATATACCCCAATCTGAGAAATGAATCCAAAGTTTTGCAATGCAGCTTTACATTCAGGCTTGACACACCAGTAATACACATTTGTCCTTATAACAATAGGAAGCTTACCAGAGTAACTCAGATATAAATTTGACTTTGACTCACACAATGCATACCATAATAAATAAATCTGTTCTATCAAGTTTCATTACTGTACCTTTTCTTTCTTGCTTTGCCATTCTACGATTTTTCTTCCATTGGCTGTTAAGTTTCAGCTTTACTCAGGAACTTATCTGTTCTAACTGTCACTATCTTATCTGTCAGTTTATCCATGTCATACACTCCTGGTTTACTCTGCAATATTTTTCTCCTGAACAGTACGTGCTATCTCAGCTATTAAATTTTCATCGCTGCCTATAACAAACTACTGCAAGAATCACTTGTGCTTGGTGAAACTATCCAGGTCAAACATGACACCACTTATTAATTATGCAGCACTTACAATTCTCAAGGAAACACAACACTGGCTTTTATAAAATTAGAAAATCCCCCTTTTTCAATGTAATAATCTCTTGACAATTGTCTATTTTCCCCTTATAACTTGTCTATTTAAAGACTGTCTGGAGTACTGTAAAAGATGATACTCTAAAACAACAAAGACACAAAACATCACAGTTAGTTAATTTTGTTTCAAGCAGGAGGCAGTTCAAATCGTTGTCATCTCTGTCTGCCTTATTACTGAAATTGCAATGATTATGCAAGATACTGGAAAGCTGAAGCAGACAAACATTCTTCATTATTTCTTAATTAGTTCCCTTGTGTCTTATTTATCACATTTTCCCAATATCCAGCGAATCTTCAATGGGAAAAGAATTACCTGGGGGAAACTTGTTTGGCAGAAGTGCCAGTGTGCCATGCTGTCCTTCTAGGTCATGCCTGTGCTCAAGTGATCCAAGAGACGACTTTTCTGACAAATCAAAGTCAGACAAGCTCTGAAGAGCAGATGGTACAGGTGATTCATCCTTCAGTTGCTGGTACAGTGTGGTGTTCTTCTCATTTTCTCTTTTGTGCCAAACAAACCGTTTTAAAATACAAAAATTATGTTATTACTTTGGAAGCATGAACAGAGAACATGGTGTCAAACGTACAGGACACAGGTAAAGCAAGTGAATTTATGCAGCAGAACATGACAAACTACTACACATCAGAGGAATATATCAAGACTGAAATTCAGACCTCACTGAAGTCAGCGGGAATAATCAAAGGACCTCCAGCCTAGCGTTCATGTTCCAGCTCTAGGCAGTCACCTTCGCATTAAGGGGACCTCAAGCTGCCTTGAACAGGATTTCTGTAGCACAGAAGAATCCCAGGCTGGCATAAAACCAACATATGCAGCATAACACCACCTGCTCTCTTCACCTTCAGCATAAGGGTGTTTTGAGAATGAAGTTCAACAGCACTGTACTTCCGTGATCCTGAGCCAGCCCCAAGGTCAGGGAAACAAAAAGGAAGCAGACTCTCTCTCCTAGCAGCTGCAATTAGGATAATATCTGAACATATACCACAATGTAATATTGCACATTTTGTTTGTTCATTAAAGGAACAATCTCGGTAGCATGATGCTTCCTCTCAGTATCTCAGCTGTTTGCTGAAAAGTGGGGGAAAAAAGTCTTAGTTTGGTTTCTATGGATATTTTATTAACACAATGGATATTAATGAAACAGGGAATATAAGCAAAACCCTCTCAAAAAGCAAAAGAGTGGAAGATGTGCTACAAAACTTGGAGCATCCTTCTCAAATTATCAAACTGTATGTTTGATAAACATTCAGTTGCACTCTTACCTTTGAGCTAATTCATAAAGTATAGTAACTTCTGTACCTATTGATTCTCCTGCAAAGCAGAAATAAAAAATTTATTAATTTATTGATTTTTTGATTAAAAACAGATATTGAGAATTATACCTTTTTCCTCTCCATCATAAACTATTTAAATATAGAATGGTAAATTAATGAGAAATTGGAGAAGTCAACAGATACTCAACACACTGTGTATTAATGTCAAATGCTGTACTTACTTAAGCAAAACTATTTATAGCCCAGCAACAAAGCAATAGCTTTCTCTGGAGTTAAAAAAAAATAAAATTACTAGGCACCACAGGTGCCAGATTTTACAGCCCTGGTGTTTTAGTTAGCATACTGATGTAAAATATTGTGCTATATGGCAAAAGGATTAGAGGTACATGCCATTACTTCTTCAATAAAAATTATATAAAACCAATTCCATCTCACTTAGATGTTTTTTCTACCCAGAGTCAGGGAAACCAGTTACCCTTAATAAAGGGGCACACACAGGATTTTGCCTGCAATATTCTCAGTGGTATAATGAGCACAAGCACAATTCAGTGCAAGAGACCTGGACTCAGACTCTAATCTGAATAAGGAAATAAGAGTTCTGTGGTGTCACCTTGCCTCCCCATATTTTAAATTTTTTGTGCAATTAAGCAAAAGTGGCAGGCAAGAGTTGCACAGCTGAAATTTCAGGGGAATGAACTGAAGGTCAGGATGGAAATGCAGAGACAGACGGTTGTTTATGCTTCTTCTTTACAGTCAATTCTTAGTATGCTGGATGTTCTTTATAACCCTACAAACATCATTTTATTTTAATGTGTGATTCAATGCAACACCATTGTGTTAGATATATTGAATTGTCTCAGTTGTCAGTGACTTTTCATAGTATATAGGATACCATCTGTTGGTTTGGGGATTTTTTTAAAGGCATTTAATGTTTATTCACTACACAGTCTTCTCATTTGTAATGCCAGGAATCTCTGTAGCCACTGAAATCATTGAATACACTCAATCTTTTATTACACTGCTATGACACACTAGCCATAATACCTTTTTCTCATACACAACTCCTTTATATGAGCAATTGAAACTGCAACATGCTGCCACTATCTTTAATGAAATGCAGAAGACAGATCATTGTATGGCTGGGCCCTGAATGTTTCTGAACAAAGTGATCTTCTAGAGCCAATTTCGGGAAGACAGAGGGGTCGGGTCCCTATTTCAGGCCACCTCAAGTGTTTCGCTGACATCGGTTTTGCAGCTGACATCTGGGGAGGTACTGCTAGTTGTTTGGGTCAGAAAGAGCAATACTTGTGATGACAGGAAAAGGTCTTGTTGAATTTCACTCATGTTAGCACCCCTTTTCTATTGCTTTGCTGGTAACTTTCTTCAGACTACAGACTGAAGGTAATATGCATGATATATTCTTCCTTCAGGTGACAGATGTCTATTTGGATGCTCATTTTACAAAACATGGTTGCATTTTAGCTCTCTATTATGAAAGATAGCATGCTTTTCTTAACCAGCTAGACTATGTGGCAGCAAGATGCAAGTTTCTTAGGAGAATAATTAGAAATGTCAGGAATAATACATCTCCTGATATGGTCCCACTTCTTGGACATTTAAGGCTTTGCCGCTCCAACTTAATGCTTTGCCAAACAATAGGTGGGGAAACTGGGATAAGCAGTCAAAGGAAAGAATTTTCAGATGGATAAGCTCACATTTTTCAGACAATATGCCAGTTTGCACTGATAATTAAAAGGGCTTTGCTTACTGGACACACGACAATGTCCTTTCCTGGGTAGACACTTCATTCAGCACTCTGATTTCTCTAACGTCAGGGCAACACTTCTCTGGTTGTCTTTCTCCTAGGACCCCTGCTCAGGAGGCTTTTGTTCTACCATTATCACCTACAGAAACCCTCAAATACACCCTGATTTGCAATACTAGAGTCTCTTAGATTCATGAGCTACTCAAAATTCTGAAAGGAATTATTCTCCTCTGCCTTCTAGCCAAAGAGATTTCCCCTTTCTCCCTCCTTATTTTAATTTTCTATGCACACCATTTGGTGCATTTCTCCATAAAGTCTATGGTCTGTTTTCTTGGTGCATCCAGTGACAGATGATTTTACACCTGCATGGTATTTAACTTGTGTTATTTCTACAGGAATATCAATAATGTGCAAATCAGCATGGTATTCTCTTCCAACCATCCAATGCACGATTCCTTGCAGTTTCTTTAAAGGCACTGGCCATAGAAAATTGCCTAGATGAACTACTAAATAGTAATTTCTTCTTTCACTCTGAAAGCACAGCCCAGATCTCTGCACTGCATTTATCCTTCTTGCAAGCAACTGCACTTTAGGGGAAAAACTGTAGGAACCTGTAATTTTTTCTTTGTAGTTAAACATAGATTGTGTTAAAAACCAGCTGTGAGCCATGCCCATGAGAACCCTTCAATGGAGATACCCGGTGCTTAGGCTCAATAAAGTCAGCTGGGCTCTTTCTTGAAATAGAAAATCCTGAAGTCTACTTGTAACTAAACTTTTACTAAACTATAACCACTCTATTTTGAACAATTAAAGTATGCATGTGCTAAGATAACTCAAAATGGAAGGTGTCAATATAGAAGACAACTACTAATGTAAAATCCCATCTTCTTGGAGATCTAAAATTTTATCTTCCAAGACAGTCCTTCCTATAAATCATTTAAAAGCAAGCAAGAGGGATAAGGCATCCTTTTCACTAAAAATAAAATATAAAATAAAATAAAAATAAAAAATAAAATAAAATAAAATAAAATCCTTCCATTTAAGAACACTAATATATCTCAGACAATAAGGACAAAATACTGCTACTCACCATACAGGAATTTCCTTTCTAGCTTCTCAAACAATAGTACACTTTGATTCAGTTGTTCACGGAAGCCTTCAGCAACATAATAATCTACATCACTGGCTTGAAGCAGTTCCTCAAAAGCTTTAATAAGGCCTGTCAGATGTTGGTGGTATGCAACACAACCACTGCGGATCTCTTTAATTCGTTGGTGTTGAAAGGAGAGTTCTTCAGCTTGTGAATGAACTAATGAATCATACCTGAGAAAATGAAATTATCTTTAAAGTAATTTTATGACAATAAATAACATTTAAATATAAATAAAAAGTGAATTAAACTTATATTCCTAAGCTGTAATTTTATGTGACTCAATTTTCTTTTAAAATGCTTTTACAGAGAAATATATTGTCTCTAACTGTTGAGTGTTGTGTTTATGGGCATAACTTGTGGGTTATTATCCTTCACTTAACTGTTTCATTTATAAGATGGGCAGAAACTAAAGGGCTGACTTATTTGTCTGCTTGGAAATAACCCGGATGGTATGCAAAGGTGCCAAATTAAAGTCAATAAGAGTGAATACGTGAAAAAATGTTTATAATACATATTTTTCCTGACTGGTTGGGGTTTTTTGTTTTGTTGGTTTTGGGTTGTTTTGAGTTTTCTTAATTCACTATGGAAGAACAGATGGAGCTGTCCCTTCTTCTGGAACTTTATGTATTTCCCACCAGGAGCACAATATTGGACTTTCTGAGCTGATGGTTTCACCTGGTCTGAAAATGCATGTCTCTGTATGTTTATTACCAGACACACAATCATGACAACAACTGTAGTGTCCAAACACTTTACTCCACACGCCAGGATATAAATTTCTACTCAGATCAACTGAATTTATTCTGCACATACAAATATAGACATCCCCTTTATACTGCCACTGTCTGTATCACAGATAGACTTCTTTCTACAAAATCATACATTAGCAGAGAGAAAAAAAAAAGAGGATCTGAAAATATGCAGAGAATCAAACAATATACAGAGCACAAACAGAATGTATGACAGTGTGTGTTGTTATAGAATTTTTATTGTCATTTGTATAGGAAGAGATGCATAACTCATTTTTGGATCTGTCACTTGTGATTCATGCAGCTGCCCTAGACCATGGCCATAAAAACTTTACAGTGATCCATACTGTCTCATTCCTTAATTTACACAGTTAGATCTTCCTTTGTAAAATGGATGAGGTATATTTTCAAGCTATGTAAATTTATATGTATTATGTAGTATGACTGTATTTTATGATAGTAATACTAAAAGATATACAATAGTCTATGTTGGTGGTTTCTCACTGTCTCCAAATATTTCTACTCAAGCACTCTGAAGAAAGTCAACAGGCCAAATACCTTTCTTTGTTAAACTTCCTGCCATTCTATAGGTCCCCAGGACAATATCAATATTAGAGGGGGGAAAAAAAGGAGGGTGGTGGTGGAAGTCAAAAAGGGTTTGGTCTTACAGAATCCTATTTTATGTCTGATTTGTATATATATTAGCCAAAATGTTGCCTCCAGTCCTATACAAAAAACAAGACTGCTCCTTTTCAGCCTCCCATAAATGATTTTCCAGCTTATGAGTTTATGCCATAAAATTTCATTCATTAATCTCTCTATATATACATCTTACCTTCACTTCCTTCAAAGGAAAGCATTACAGCACTCAACTGCAAAACAAATTCTAACCAGAGTGTAAACAACTTATTTTATGCATAAAGTCTGGTCACACAAACAGAAGGGTTAGCATGTATCTGCCAGCCAATTGCCCATGGAAACATTTCTATCTTAAATAGAAAGTTCCATTTCCTTACACTTGTCATATGAAAAAGACCCAAGTGGTGCAAAACAGTAATACTTTGATTACAGTTCTGTTGAAGAAACAGAAACATTGTTTTGTATTTCAAGGCATCTTTTAAATAAATGTTTCAGTTGTTTTATGGTAATGTTAGTGAAATTTAGCCCTTCCTATAACAACAGACTCCTATGTGAATAAAATCATCTTCATGTTACCTTCCTATGTTACTTGTTATTGCTGTTTACAAAAGGAACCTGAAACAGTAATAGCTTTACTCACTTGGATGGTGATGTTTGTCTCAGTTTATTCTGAAGATGGTACACTTCATCAAGATGTATATTTGCAATTTGCTGTTTTTCGTGTTCTGCCTCATTTGCTGATAGCAGTTCCTTAAGGTTTTGTGCTGTCCACGCCTCAGGCACTTTTGAAGACTCTGAATTCCTATTTTCCATGTGGATCTCATAATCCATCAGCTGATGATGGACACTAGAAAATGTTCTGATTTCTTGCCCAGCTGTATCTTGCACTTCTGTAATGTGTTCTTCCACAGGCAAGGCTGTGTCACTCAGAACTATATTGGAAATATCACTTGATAAAAGCTGGTCAGAGGTCTGTAAATGAAACACTAATATTTTGTACTTTTCAAGCTCAGACTTCATATTCTTAATTCTTTCTTTCAATTCTTCTATATCATCTATGACTTCACAGTCATCAAATGCATCTGTACTTGTTACACTCAATTTGAGAGAATGGAGGTACTTGGAACCTGAATATGTGGTGGCTGAGTCAACGTCCTCATGTTCCATGGAATAAAACTCTTCATTTATCTCTTTTAATGAACACTGGATATTCACATTGCAAGTGCTATGATGATTTTGCATTTCTGAAAAACAGGAGGCTTGTGTGTGAATATTAATATTTCTTTATCTGACATTCTGTTCTTAACAGCACTAGAATGAATTAATTTACTTCTGTAATAACAGAATAAAAATGCAGAATAATTACAAACTATACAATATTAGTTTTGGACTTTTGACCTCTTTCTACGATTTTCCTGTTAATTCAACTTGCACATCAAATATTTCAAACCCCTTATTGCCTTTCAAATAAACAATACTCAACATACACCCATTTTCCTTGCTGAAATTATTGCAAATTACTTTTGCTATAAGCAGTCCTGATTCAGACACCAGTGAAGCACAGACCTTTCCAGACACAGAGATGATAACCTCAAACATAAGGCACTAAGATTTACAAGTAGACTCTATAACTTTAAATGGTTCTTCCTAAAACTTCTAATTAAATATTCTATTTCTCTTTACTTCAAAAATCTATACAAAGCCAAACAGAGCATAATGTCAGTGGAATTTTAAAAAGATTATCAACAAAATGGTAACATTTGAAAAAGGGCCTTTAATAACTTCTTTTAAAATGTGTTCTAAACAAAATCCATAAAAATGTTCGGTGTTAAAGGTTTTATTAGCACTCAGAGATATGCTGTGCATGCCATATTAGTTGACTTTGCCATTCATAAGTAATGCAATCACCCCAGACTCAGACCAATAAAAGCTATATTTTCCTATATATATTCTATGTTTACAGTTCCATGTATGTTGAGGGTTGTGTTATTTTCTGGTTACCAGTAAATTAAATTTTCCCTCTTCTATTAGTTCTGCAAAAGATCACTACAAATTAGAACCTCCCTTTCAGGAGTCATTCATTGATCTTGTGGAGGTCTTAATACTTTCAAATTGGTTTCCAAGGAGAATTTGAATGCCCAGGTTCAAGCTCTAAACCAGTACAAAATCTCAGTAGGACAGCTGTATATGAAGACCCAAGTCAAGCCCAAGCACAAGGGAATAAAAACAAATACAACCTAAAAGGCAGAAAAAAAATGAATCTGTGGTACTGGGATATGACTGATTTGATATCAAGGCTGGATGATGTTCTCTGCAGTGCACAGATTGCTACACATCATTATTATGTCACTTGAAAGGTGACAAAATCACAGGACAGAAATCCTTCCAAGAAAATGCCTGTGTATGAATTCAAGAAGACACATGGAATAAGGGAATGAAACACTTGGGTTCATTAGCTTCTCCTCCTTCTCTACCAGTTGGTTGCTGCAGTAACACAGACGTCAAAGAAGGTTGAGGACTGAGATGGAAAAAAAAAACCCAGATACTAGATGAACTCTTAAACTCTGCAATCCTGAATTCATGAAAACGTTCCAAATCAAAACAGATATTAGGGAAGAAATATTTCTGATTAGAATACTGGTGATAGTTTTTAATGAAACACTGCCCTTTAATTACAGGAGAACCAATAAGCTCTCTGTGCATGTATGTCCACACACACAAAGCACACACATAGAGTACAATCCTGCAAACTGACCAGCTTCAATAAAACTACTTACACAAATAAAAAATTAATGATGTGACAAAGGATTACAAAATTGGCCATATTCTCTGTACTCTAAACTCAACATGTTAACCAGGTTCCTCAAGCCCTCCCAAAAAAGACTAATGGATGATGCAGAAACACGTAATACACTGCACTAAGCCTATTTACATTTTCATTAAACAATTCCATTAGGTTTCAACCTACTTGAATGCCTTCAAATAATTCAGATAAGCAAAATTCTATCATTCAATTGCTTCATTCCAATAGTTCATAACTAGATGCAGAAGCAATATGTAACAAACATTTAATTCAGAGAAGAGTTCAGAACTGAGGACATTAGCAATAGAGATCAGAGTTGGGCATACAACTCATTATTTTTACTGGAAACCAGACTCATAAATCCCTGTGGTCTTTCTGAAAGCATAACCCTTAAAAGACCAACTTGGATTCTTAGAGTAATTAATCCATACTAGCTAAAAAATGTAATTTAAAACCTACAAAAAATGGCAAGGGAGACAATTACTTGAAGTAAATTACAATTTTGGACAATTCAGAAGAAACTAGAGTTTTAAAATTTCTTTTTTATATACACACCATACCATATAAATGCTCTACCTTGATAGTTTTGCTGATTTTCCTCCATCATGTATTCATTCCTGCCTCCTGTACTCGGATCAACACCTTGCAGCTCTACTTGGACTTCACTATTATCCAGTTTGAGCAATGAGTTAACTGGAGAATAGAGGGGGAAGGTAAAACAGAAGTCAGTAAATGACTTAAAAAGAATTAAGTGAGGATAGTTAAAAAAAAATAAAATCAAACAAAGCCAAACAGAACCACCCCACAAATCCAAACTGATTCTCTGACAATCTGGAACAGGAAAATGATCTAAGGAAGACCAATTATTGAAAATGTAACACAAACAGTACTGGTCATACGGAACAGTGTTTTATGTATTTTTAAAACCCTTGAATTAATTATAAGGATAACTACTAAGAATGTGAATTGCAAAGGCTTCCTACCAACAAATTAAGATAAACATTTGCAAGTCCCCTTTGTAATGTAACAGCTAATCAATTTTTAGTGCATTTTTAGATGTTTTACATTAAGCTTAGAGAAAAGGCTAAAAAAGTTTCTCCAATATCAGCACTAATCATAAACTAATCTTCTGCAATCTCCCATTGCACCAAGTCTCAGAGTTACTAAGTGTGAAGTACAACTGTAAACAGGGTAAACAGGGTAAAGAAATCCGTGTGGAAAGGAAATCACAGGACTGCAGCCCTAACAGGTTCTGATTCATTCCAGGATCCATCTCAGAAGTGCTGCCTTTCCTGGAATTCTCCATGGATTTTGCACCTACCAAAATTAATTGCTATAGTCCTATCAGCTTAAGTATTTACAATACAGTTGTGCCATACCTGTCCTTTACCACATTAACATGATCATTAACAACAAAGCCTCTGCAACCTCCGTGTTGGACAGTGGTTCACTTACTAATTGATTGAATCTTATTTCTACTATTTACACCTCTTCTCTCCCTCACCCATCCTTTACATCTCTACTCAGTTTTTAATCTAACTGCTAAGTGCATTTTTATTTTTTTTACCACTCCAAATCTTTATCTAATACCCCTTGTTCCCTGTCCTACAATTTGTCATACTTTGCTGATCCAGGTAGTTTGTCAACAGCTGAGTTTAAATTAACCCAGCCACACTGGAAACAGACACAGATGACTTGACTGATCAGTAGAATATTGGAAAAACTTACTTATGTGGCATAAACAAATACAGTAATTTTGTACTCTCCTGTCTCCATTACAGACAGTTTTCATTAGACTTGGCATCCTATAAAGGAAATTTTTCATTTACCTAAACATTGACATAAATGTGTGCATGTGTGGGCACCCTGTGAAACTCATTTATTATATACTTTATGCCATATACAGCACTTTCTATTCCATATAAAGCTGCTTTACATTATAGTGGCAAAGATAAAAGAAAGAAAAAAAAAAAAAGGTGTTTTTCAAGATCTATACATATTTGCCTACCCAAGCAGCATTGTGCATATGCAAAACTGATCTGTTTTTACTTTCTACTACAAGAAAAGAAGCCACTATTTCAAGCGTATTACAAGTCATTACGTCTGCTCTTTATTTACCTCTCACTGATGTGCTTTCCTGTGCAGGCTCTTCTTGAAGGTTTTCAGTTACAGACTCATTCAATAATAACTCTCCATTTGTTTGTGGCTGAAATTGGTTGTTTTGTACTTCACATGCTTTCAGACCTTCATCAGGTGCCCTGGTACAATGTTGTAGTTTTGAATCTGCCTTCTGCATACAGGAGTTCAAAGGCACGTTTCTTAATGGTCTGGATGATTTTATGAGGACGGGCAGACGAGACTTCTTGGGCAGGAGAGCAGAATCAGTCTGAAAAAGGCATGGAATAAAATGGGGATTTGGTAGCTTGCATGTAACAGTCACATAAAGGAAGACTAAACAAACATTCCAGGAAAAATAAACATTTTCCTGGAAGATCAGTCAGCTGTCAGGTTAGTTTTGAAAATAAGATCACAATACCCTTGTAACATGAAAAACAAACATTCAGAGAGGAAAAAAAAAAAAAGCATATCCCACTGCTTCAGTTTTCTGTAAGTCACTGCTGCTTATGCACCCACAGCCACAGAGTGAATGGAGCAAGACAGCAAATTCACCATTGACTAGCAGAGACTTTTAATCAGTAGGCATGTGAGTTAACTCTGAAATGGTGTATGCTCTAGGAAAATAGTTTCTCACCCAAACTGACCTCTCTGAGTGCTGCTTCCCACTCTCTTCATTTATATCATTAATGTCTGACAGCCCAGTAACTGTTTCTCTTAAATCCTTTTTTTGTTTTTTAAATTGAAGATCATCCTAATTTTTCACAAATTCCTGAATGTATTTTCCTTTCTTCTTTTAGTCTCCACTCAACAGGTTCTATTATGTACCAGCCCACTTTCATATCTTTGGGCAAACCAACATAACTTTGCACCAGCCACAGAGGAAATTTATTCTGTCATAGAAAAATTCTTTATGAAAAAGAATAGTTTCTTCACCCATACACTCTACAAATTGCTTCTGCACAATTCCCATTTCCTACTGTAACAGACATTCTGTCATTGGAGTTTGGGGGGGAGAAGTTACATTTCTTAAGTCACTACAATTTTACTCTCTTACCTTTTAAAGGCTCTGCATAAAATAAGTGCGTCCTTGTTTAAACCACAGAGCATAAAATAGTGCTATCTCCAGAAAGATAAAAACATGCTATGTGTTGATGAGAGTTATAGAATTGTGTGCAATAATAATAAAAATCAATAATGGCATGTTCAGATAGATTTAGTATATTTTTTTGCTGTTCATTTGCTCCACCAGTGTCATAAGTCCCCTAATTTCTTTTACCACCCAGTGTATTCTGAAATACTTTTCCACATTCATTTCTTGGCAATTATAGTCTTTACACAATTTAAAATAATAAAAAGCAAGTTCCATTTTCCTAATGACATCCTCAATTCCTTTTGTACATATATGAATACAATATCATTTGGAGGCTGAAAAATAAATCCAGGCAGGATGAACTTCCTGCTAGTTTTCCTAAACTGCACTAATAACATTGAACAATTTCTAGTTGTCTCAGGGCTGTTGTACAGACATATTCATCACCCAGATTACCCAAAGTCCAGTACAGCTGGCTACATGAAATTATTTATAAAAGCAATTCAAAAGCAAAAGATACACTGCATTAGTCCAAACAAGAAAGCTTTTAAAGCAATTGACTCAGGGATTGCATTGAGGTTGAAACTGATTAAACTAGAGAGGAATCTGGAAAATGATGAATCAAAACAGTATACTGAAACTCAGGGAAAATAGGAACCTGAAAAGAAAAAGATTTGGGTGATCAGAATTGCAGAAAGAACTCTAGGTATTCCCCCTGGAGGGCAGACAGGCTTTTATTTGCCTTCAGAGAGATTGTCCTTCATTCCTCAGAGGTAAAAGGAGCAACTCAAAGACATCATCAGTGCTTTTAAGCAAGCCATCACAAACAGATCTTCACTAATAGACCAGCTAGGATCTCAAAACCCTTCCTCTTTTACTACCCATCTTCACTCCTCCTGACTTCTACCTGCCCTCATCTCTTCATGTGTTCCTGGAGTCAGCTGCCCTGGACAGCACCAACACCAACAAGATGAGAAAGCACATCCACTCCTCCTGTCTCAGACCAGCCAATGCATCCCAAAGAAGCAGGAACAGCTATCACAGTAGCCAAGCTGCCAAACACCACTGACCAAATGCCAAACAGACTACGGACATTAACAATAGCCCAAGAACATTTCCATTATTATTCTCTTTCCTTCCCAAACATAATTTTTTTTTCAAAGGTAGAAAATTTCCTGCCAATGAGGAAAGCTTAGAAGACTGAGAACGTACATGAAGGTACTCTGATAGATTTTGATTACATGTAAACTGTTTGGTGAAACAAGACATAGTTTTTGACTTACTTAGTTTTTTATTTTTCAGGGTTGTCATGACCTGTTGCTAAGATTGGTATGAATTTTCTAGAGTGTTTGCCAGGGACCAACCGTGCACGACAAAATCTTGTCCCTAAAATCCCAAATTACACTGAAATGTTTATGCCTGTAGAGAACAAAGTCTTATCACCATCTTTTGGTTTACAAGCCTTTTCCTTTAGAAAAACGAAACCAGAATAAAAATGAGTTGCTCCCAATTGCCAGCTCACAGAAATCTCTTGAGCACTGGAAACCGTTCTTTGCAAAAGGTGCTGAAACATTCTGTATTATCAGTGCACAAAATCAAAAGCAACACTCTCCTTTGTCTACTCTGCAAGAGCTAAGATCTTCAAAGAGTTTTCAACTTCGCTTCTAGAACTGCTACTGAAACAATACACATGAACTCTTTGGTAGACACTGTTTTCACAACCCTTCGTTTGGGATCACAGGCTGCCTGCATACAAAAGACTTGAAAACGTCACCTGACACAAGCACGTTACGTCTGTACTCACAAAACAGATTCTGTGCACTCAGATTCCAAATAAACATGAAGAACTGCCCCCATTATTTCATAGAGCACTACTGGTCAAAATTCTCTAAAAGCAAGACACTATGATAAGATGTTAATAAAAGCCTAAAATTACGATGAGTTTGTTGAAATCCACCATTAACTCTTCAGCATGCCCTCAGACATTATGCAAGTCTTCAATTTTCTGGAACACATTTGCCATTTAGACTTAATAAGCTCTCAGTTGAGAATGCTCTGGTTCTGCACATTATGAGTATCTATGCAGAGATATAAGGTAGTCCTGAATCAGGCCATTATGCTACAAACTATCTCTTTTTCCAAAAGCTATAATATTTACTAGTATCTGGTCCCGGTGAGAATTGAAATTCAATTAATTAATGTTCTAAAGCACACTGAAGTATGCAATGAAAAGAATATTAAGAACAATTATCTAAAATATATTGGGCTTACATCTCTTTCTCTAATTTTAAAAATTACACAAAAGCAAGATTTAATATTAGAAATGAAACATTTTTTCTCTTTTATACATCTATTCCCTAAGTACCATAAAGAGAATCTTAAATAAACTTACTTCATTTGTTCTTGTTAAAAAAAGTCTTTCATGCTGTTCACCCTTCTTATACACATTTTCGTGCTGATGTTCTCTTTCTGCATTTAATCTTGAATATTTTGTTTTTTCTTCTGAGCCTCCCTTTTTGCCTTCATGTTTGAATCTCATGACATTACTCTCTAAAGTCATTGTTTGTGTAGCTGCATCTTTCAATTCCACTTTCAACAACTCAATATCCTTATTAATCTGTGACATTGCATCTGGATAAAGCTTCTCTTTCCCATCAAAAGTTGATTTCAATTCTACTTGCTGCTTTAAGAATTTATTGACCTGTTTGAAATGCTTGAGTTCAGCTCTTAGTTGAATAATCATTTGCTTAAGATCTTTTTCATCCTTTTTCTCTGTATCTTCACTTGAACGTTCTTCCTCAGTTGTGTTCAGATGATCTAACAGTTCGTTTACAATTTTCATTTGTTCTTCTCTGCTATACTCAGGAAAGAGGAAAGAAAAGGCATGAATTTTTACTTTTATTTAAGCAAACAAGAATACCTTCTGAGAAACTCTTTTGCAGTGTCTTGACATATTTGAAATTCCCAGGAGATTCCATTTTACTCACTAACAAAGAGAGTTTTGGAAACCTTTTCACAACATGAGTTATATCATAAATTATCTCATCAATGTTTTTCTCCTTCTTATGACCATATATGTTCTACAACCCCTCTCCCCATTCGTAAACAGGTACTAAACCTCTGGTAACTAAATCAATTGCTTATGTAACAGCAACATAAGAAATATGAATAGATTTTCAAAAGACTTTACTCTCTGATTTAACTACCTTAAAAATAAAATTCTACTAAAACCACAGGAGAGACTAGCTGTTGACTTTTTCTGACAATCTATCCCTTCATGTATTTTTCATGTGACAGGGAAGATGGAGACTGAGAAAGCAGCCAAAAGCCTCCAAAAAACAGCTCACTACAGACCACCAAAATGCCCCACAGATAACTAGTGGTCCACGGACAGCAGTTTGAAAAGCAATGTTTTAAGTAAAACTGAAGCCAAATAGGAGAACATTTAAAGTATAAGCAAGCCCTCAAATTCTACAGATGATATCATGCATCCAATAGAGAGCTGTTTATGCCACTAAACATGCAAACTAGCATCTAAAACAACTGCATTTGTATAGCTAGCATTTGAAATAGTAGAAGCTAACTAGGCTTTTTATGTTTTTCTCTGGCATCTAATGCCATTAGTGAGAATTAAGTTATGCAAAGTACAGGCTCATCACCAGTCAATCTGGTCATTTATACTTGAATATAGAAAAGATTACACACTAGAGCGATAAAGATGATAGTGCTGGAATCACTCATTAGCAGACTTTTAAGTAAAATGTTATCTATCCATGTTCTAAGAGAGTAGTATTTCCTCATTTACCACTAACTAGGGCTTTGACAACTAAGACCATTTATGTGTGTTAGAGAGTTTTAAATAGTAATGTAAAAATATAGAATTGCTATAAAAATATAAAGTCAAGAGCATGCTGAACACAAAAAACAGGAGTTGACTTGTGGAATTCCACGGGATATTCTGCTACCAGCATTGCTGAGCACAACATAAGGGAAGGTCATTCCCATTACCCTCCAGAAATCACTAAGGTAAGCTGAAGAAGCAGCACTGGTGGGAAATGAAAAAGTCCCATAATGCTGTACATAGACATTAGTGTGGAGAGAACCAGGACAGGAACATGAGAACGATCTCCAGCAAAGCTCTCATTCAGTTTTCAACCAGGAGATTAAGTGGTGTGAGCATGAAACTGGAGGAGACAAAACTAGTCAGGGTGTGATTTTTCTATAAGTTCTTTTCTTGCTTGGTATTGCTCGGTTCCTATGGAAATGAGCATTTCAGCCAGGAGTTGATCAAACC
Source organism: Antrostomus carolinensis (assembly GCF_000700745.2). Classification (NCBI taxonomy): domain Eukaryota; kingdom Metazoa; phylum Chordata; class Aves; order Caprimulgiformes; family Caprimulgidae; genus Antrostomus; species Antrostomus carolinensis. The sequence goes on along the minus strand of NW_010326545.1, from coordinate 43,162 downwards.
ATAGTGTACCAGCCACACACTTGAATAACATTGGTTACACGAGGGGCTATACAGATGTAGTTACACAAGTATTTTCTCCTGCACGAAAAGTGATTTAAGTTATTTTTGAATAACATTGGTTACACGAGGGGCTATACACATGTAGTTACACAAGTATTTTCTCCTGCATGAAAAGTGATTTAAGCACTTACAACATGATTCATCTCAGCACAGTCCTACAAATTATTACACTGGAATAACCATTAGTAAGCTGCAGGACATGGGCTCAGACTTCCTAAACTGTTGACAAAGAGCAAGCCTCTGTCCAAGCAGTTCAGATGAAACAGTAAATGCCACAAAGCGTGCAGTAATGTCCATTCAAAATCAGCTCTGTAAAACAGTCATTATAACTCCATTTCCTCCAGGCTCAGTTCCTTACATACATATTTTTTATGGCAGTACAGCATCACCCCCTCCACCACTCCACCTTTCCCTGGCCTGTGCTCTCAGATATTTAATTTTATTTTTTTTTTAAAAGTACCACCTATTATCATCTGAGCCCTTTAACACTGTCAGACCTCATCCTGAAAAGCATCAGTCCCTACAGTAAAGCTCTGTATATCAGTAACTTTGAAGAGATTTTTTTTCTTGTAATGGGTTTTTTATAAGGATTTCTACTGATAGTATGTTTCCTAATTACTTAATTGCATGATAGACTAAAATGGCTCTGAAGGCGCCTTGCCAATCTCTCAGGTAAATTAGACAGTGCCATTATCTAAATTCACTTTAGCAAAATTACTTTATTCTCTTCTCAAATAGAAATACTGTCAAAAGCAGTGCATATCCCTCATACTTACGTAGATTCCAGTACAGATGTTCTATTTTCTCCTAAAGGAGATGTGAGCAAGTTCTCTTCTGTTTCATGTTCACTCATTCCTATTCTGCTAAAGTGTTTTCCAGTTCCATCATGTTCAAACTGAGGCTTATTTGGACTCCTATAATGTCTATCATTGCAGAAACTCTCTGAATAGCCCGATGGAGTTATCTGTTAAAAAAATTGCAAACATCTTCTTATGACACAGGTATGCAATGTTCTACTAAGTGCAGGGCTGTAATCTTTTTGTAATCGGGTTTTGTAATTCCTGATGCTCTTATCTACATTAAGAAGCATCCACAGACATTTCACTTACTATTTATTAATAGAGAAACTAATTAACATCTATTTCATACGATTAATTCATAGTGATCAGTTGTTTAGCAGTAAGCAGATTTCCCTGAAGGTGCTTATCTATGAAGAGGTATGAAACTTCTGGAATGTTGCCTGCAGATTGCAGTTAACTTTTTATTAGTTCACCTTTGAATCATTTATCTTTATAGTACCAAATTCTGTCCTGCAGTCTCCAGATGTAAGCCCTGATGATCAGGACAGGATGCAACTTGAAGTATTTACAAACTGCCAGCTTTTTGTATGCAACACCATAGCTGTGTCCAAGGAAGTTTCTACATGGGCTCTCTCCAGCAATTCAGTCCCAATTTAAATCAGTGAAAGTCTTCTGTATAAATTACATCAGATTTTACATTGGGCTCATTTGGATACAGCTTCCATCAGCAGACATCAGCAGTGAGAGATTAAGATCTTTAAGAGCCAAGAGAACTTTTGTAATATGTCAATTACCAGTCTATCCAGCTCAGAAGGAAAATCCAAAGATACTTGAAGGCATACCTAGTAAACAGAGATAACACAGAGATTACAAATTGCAAAGAACAGACCATCATTATTCTTCAACATCACTAATCAAAATGCCCCCTTTTCTGACATATTTTAGCATGCTCTGATTTTTAAACCAGAAAGGTTCAACTTTAATTACACTCTGTGTTCCTCTAAGGTCCCTTGCAACTTGAATTATTTTGTGATTCCATGATGTTTTATATTACATTGCTCTTGAATGATAATCTAAGAGGACAGCAGATTCCTGTATGTAGGAAAACACAGTCAACAAGTTACTAAGTCATCAAGTATTTCAATCCTGAAGAATGATGTACAGTATTTTTTCATAAGTCATAGCAGCAAGTGAATTTTACACAATTCGTACTATAGGCTTGACTGCAATGGAAGCTGGAGATCAGTGTGTGTATGCAAAGAAACACAATTTCAAGGGATTTTCTCTCATCCCCATTAAGGAAGATTATGGGTACTTGAACAAGAGAAAACAAGGACCAGAATGAAAGCTATCCTGACTGCAAAACCCTAGCACCAGAAAAAATAATAGGAAAAAGCTTTCAGAAACTCTTTAGAATAACAATTAGTTGAAAGCAAAACCAGATAGCAAGAAAAGAAATGCTTTTTTTTTTTTTTTTTGCAAAAGACCCTGTGTTCTAAGAAAATAAGAATTAGTAAAGGCACACAAAGAAAATAGTATTGTAACATAATGTACCCAGAGCAGAGTCCTACCTGACTGACCCTCTCAGAAAACTGACTGTTCTGCATCTTCCTGTCATTGTCACCATCTTCAGTCTGCATCACAGGCTTCTCTGTTATTTCAAGACACTACACAAAGTATGGAATGATGTGAAAATGTAGCACAAAAAAAAAAAATACTGTGATATGAAACATGCATAAATAAGTCAGTGACATGTCTTAAAAGAAAAATAAAAAAAGCCTGCAATACAAAGTAACAAACACTGAATTAGATTTCTTCAACGAGAGATCAAAGGAAATTAATATAAAAACCAGGAATGACTGGTTAATTAATTTTAACTACAGTGAAACTTTATTTTATACATTCCTTCATTTTTATTTAACCTTTTCTCCTCAGAATTTACAAAAAAATATAAAAATCACTTAACCTCTTCTGGCAAAGGACCTCTATATCTTCAGTCATGTTCTCATTGTGTCTATTTTATTTTCCAATTTCCAGAATTTATTTTCATTTGCTACACAATTTATGCTCTTCTCCAGCAACCAAAAAACCAGATGCTTTTAAAACAAAGCACATATAGCTTGCTAGACACTAAAAAGATTTACTGTAACACCGAAGGTTACAATCTGCTTTGTCCTGCCTAAATTTGCCAATTTGTAGCAAATGGTGTCAAATCCTCTTTTTCTCCCCGTTTGCCACAGAACCCAATCCATCCTTCATCGCTAATATTTCCTGAGCAAAGAGGGGGGAGGAAGACTCAGCTTTTTTTCAGAGCAGAACCCAAGTTCCTGACCTCAGCATAACTGACAGCAAGACCAGAATCCCTTTGGTTTGCTGGATGTTACATCTCAGCAAAAGCTCTGCAAGCAAGGGATGAGACACACACGCTGCTCCTCTCTCAAACGGTAGCGGAGACCACAACGGAGTGAGCTTCATTTACACACCGCTCACGGAGAGTATTTTCATTTCACTTACAACTCACCTCCCCTACGCAGTTTCCTCTGGCAACAGAGGACAGTATTTAGCCTTGCCTATGTCAGTGTAATACTGATCATAAGAAAAACTCCTTTTTACAAAGAATTATTAGTTCTGACATCAACCTGATTAAAAGGAGAGTCTTTCATCCCATTTTGGGATCCATCACGAGGGACCCACAGTTACCGTGTTCCACCACTCCCCTGTGATAAGACCAGACTGGACGTTTATATCACCTTGTTTTATAGCAACACTTCCCAATCTAATAGAAAAAGATAGTTATTTAAGATCTTTGCTGCTAGAATCTCATTAAATAGTAGAAATGTGTGAGAGTGATGATAAATATCAACGATGCTTTGCCTAATATGCCTAAACCATAGGTAGGATACAGCACAGTGGATTCAAACTTGAATTAGATAAAAATTTTAGTTTTAAAGCACTCATGGCAGTGTTGTGTATAACAAGTATATTTTGGTGAGATTTGGGCTAAAGAGAAATTACCTTAAAACAAGAAAAGCATAATCTTGAGCATAATCACAGGAAATTGAGATTATAGGTACAGAGACTCAGATGACAGACTGGAAGGAAAGAAACTGCTGTCTAGGGGTCGTGGATGTGATATTTATAGTTTCGATGGATGTACAGAGCAGTGCTGAAACTTATGACATGAAAAGAGAAACCTGCTTCCCCAGTATCACATGCTGGAAGGTCTTGGCTCACAGCTTGTCAGTCCGATCGCAGACAAACAGGATTCTGCAGGGAGTGTTATTTTTGCTTCCCAGGAACACTAGGAATTGCATGCATGTGTGGGTTTTGATTTTTTTAATTAAGTATACATAGAATGTATGCATATATATATATATATATATATACACACACACACACAAAATACATGAGAAAAGCCTTTTCATCTTCCAATCCCTAACAGGATAATCAACTCTAATGGTTTTAAGTATGAATTTTAAAAGGCAGAAAGCGGATGGTGCAGCATATTAATATATTTGCCTTTTCCTACTAAAAATCTATATTGAAAACTAACTTCCAAGTCATATTTTGCTATTTTCACTCAGACTTGGTTTTCTAGGAAAACACAAAGCAAAGACAATTGGAAAACTGGAGGAAGACACAGATAGGATTGTGGAATACAGCAAGGGCATGCGTTATAAAAAGATATCTTTTTGTTGTAATCATGGGATGCCAAAAGTCCAACAATGTTAGTTATTAACTTTAACTGTTAAGGTTTAATCTTCCATCTGTAGATTCAGGTTAAACCCTGCATTTGTGTATTAAAATTAAACTTATTTGCACACATAACATCCACCAAACGCAACTGCCTTTTATGACTCAACATTTTTCAGTATTTGCTTTTCCCGGGCCATTATTTGGCTTAATCAGTGATGCTTTCTAGAATGAAACTATTACAGAAGACCAACAGGTTATGGTGTGCTAGTACAACAAATGATTGTAGTTTGAGGCTGGTTCTACGGTCCTGTGTCTGAGAGGCTGAAAAGAAACTTCCTCTGCTCCAAGGAATAAAATCTAATGTTAAACAAAATATTAAAAGAAAATAAGTGTCTTAAGACCAGAAAAAAAGTCCACCAAGAACAAGCTGCCTGTATTTCCTTGGAGACTGAAAACCTTGAGAATGTTTTTCCTAAATGAACCACTGATATGCTTGGTTTGCAAAGATCCCTGGAGCCCTGAAGGCTGAAATCACTGAGGCTGTTTCTCTCAGAGAAAGCAGATGTTCAGAGGACAGTACAAAAACAACCTTTTTTCTCTCCTCTTTCTCCCTCCCTTCCGAACATGAAGCCAAGAAATAGAGTACTAGGGGCTGTCAGACCTTTGGGAGATGCCCTGCAGAGGCACCAACATGCAGATTCATCTGATTTGTGCTCCGGCTTTGTGAAGGAAAAGAAAGATGGATTCATTTTAAGAACCTTAGAAGGATTCATGTTCCTGTGTCTGTCCAAATCCCTGTTATAGCACATATGTTAGTGTCACCTCAGCACTACCTGCCAACAAATTCTAGCCCAAAATACACACAAAAAAAATAGAACTTAAGGTTTTTTGACAATGGTCATTAATATGCAAAACATACTGCTGCCACAATCCATAACCCAAAATCCAGGTAGCCATTTATTGCCAAGACTGATAAAATTCTATCTTTTCAACTAAAAATTTTTAATCACAGATCCTTTAACTTTTGAGCTACCTAGTACTATTATCATTCTGGCACAGGCTAAAATACCATATTTTCCTTTCCTATTTCCTTTACCAGAATTTTGAGGTTTATTTATATTTTACAAGCCTTACTCTTTGTCATTCTACATCTCATTTCAGGTATACAGCTTCTTAAGTAAGTAGCCCTATATGTTCTTTTCATGACAAGACAAACGCAGGACCACACAGTATCTTGTCATGACAATCTTAGCACAGGACACTAATTCCTTTGGTATTAAGTCCGGCATCAGTGGGGGTGCAGCACCCTCTGCAGGGTGACGAGGCAAATTGATAAAAATATTAATCTATAAAAAGCACACTAAAAAGCGCTGTGAAGCCGATTGCCCACAAGCTTTTCATGCAAACCTATTACAGTAACATGTAAATTCATTATTTTAATAGAAGCCATGGCAACCCTAAAGGTTGATCTATAATTTAAAACCTATTTCAATTAAAGGCAGCATGAGTGTTTATTAAAACTGAAAAAGCAGGAATATTTCGAGACTTTTGGTGATTGCTCCCAGTGCATCTGCAGCACACATGGTAAGTGACACGACTCTTTTTCCAGAGTCCTGCAGAATAAACTGTCCTGCAGAAAAATCATCAATATCACAGTCCCAGTTGTAGAATTAGGCAATCTCTACACATAACTGATTCAAACTATTCCTAATCTTTTGTTCTTTTGAGTTGAATTCAGATTTAGAAATTCAAGACAGAAAATATCATTATTCCTTTTATAGTTTTACCTTTCTATTCAATATGTGGCGAACAAGAACAATGTAACTGAAAGAAAAAATCACAACAGAATATAAAATACTATCAGTCACATTTCAAGAATTGTAACAACCTAGAAGGTTCACTAGAATCTATCAGAGCCTCCTGAACATCCTTCATCATTCACACATAGTAAGACACATGGGGATGCAGCAACCAAAACACTTCTCAGTGGAAGTATTTTGCCAAGACCTCTTATTCCTCACAGCTAAAACACTCTTAGCTTTGGGCAAAGAAATGAAACACCCACCTTGCACCTCTAAGCAATCTACCACAATGCTGGCCACTTCTTCATATACTCTTATCCTACATGAAGGAGCAACCATGCATTTAAGTGACCCAAAGTGCTATTCCTTCTTTTTTGGCCATGGTGAACCCTTGTTGTTTTGTAAATGCAGAGGAGACGTGAACTAAACTCTTCCAGAATTAGACACCACATGAGAATGACTCTTGAACAGTAGACAAGCAGACATTCAGTAACAGCTGTTATACAAGCTATTGCTTTCTTTGTAAAATTAACTATTTCCTCCCCTTTCAATTGGCAAAACAAATAAATCAGACTTAATTAATATTTTAATGTGCATTTCCTTAAAATCAACTTGACACATCACTGAACACTTGCATTGTGCTGATTCTCTGTTGTGTTAACATCTTAAAGTTCTTTACATCATTATTTTAAAAGTTATTATAAGGAATTAGCAACCTAAACCTCGAGGGTTTTATAACCATGCTGCACTGACATAAGTGATTCCACAAGGTATATTAGATGAGAGTCAGATTCCCTACTTTAACACAGAAAACCTACCTCACTGTGGTTTAATATTTTTGGTGCTTCCTTCCCTTGAGAATTTGGTGTACAAAGTCCAAGCTGCTTTTCCTTAAGTTCTTGATTAATTGACTGCAGATCCTTAACCATCAAGAGAAGATCAGTAACCTAAATAACCAAAGGAAGAACAAGCAAAACCGCTGACATCTATATTAGTATGAAAACAAATGATGATATATAAATCTTCTAAATATAAACTGCCAAGTTGGAAAGCCTGGGCTTCTGTATCTGTTCATGAGGCAACCTCCCTACGTATGAAAACATAATTACACACTTATGAGTTAATGTTCAAGAAATCTTAACTTGTAAGACTGTCATTTCCAGCCATGTTATTAAGTTTAGGTATCAAGCTTCACAACTCAGTAGCAAGAAGAAACCTGAGGGCACCTCACACCAACAGGCTGATTTGAGAAGAAACATTTTACTGCAAGGGAAACCAGCATTACAGTGAGATAAGAGCATTCAGAAACAACCTGTTCTTCTATCTCAAACACCCTTTATAAGCCACTATCATTCTGAGTAGTTTCACAGATATAAAATCTGAATGAACAATCACGTTCAAAACTCTTGAACAGACATTACTGTCACAGACTCATGTAGTATATCAAGAAGGAAACATGTGCAGAAGAAAGTGATATCTTTTTATTAGACCAATTAATATATTCAGAAAAAACAGATCAACTTTCAGGCATACAAACTCTTTTTCAAGTAAGAAATGGTTGATGAACATCTTTTGCTAATGAGCATCCCTGAATCTAGTGAAGGGAATATGTTCAGAGATAAAAGTGGTATAACCCCAGAATAGGACTGGGAACAATCTGGAGTTTTTTTTATTGACACCTGCTCAGTGTAAGGCAAACTTCTTTCCTTCAGATTACCCACCTCCTGAGCTTGAACACCTGCCTACAACTCAGCTAGCCATGAGAAAGACAAAGCTCCACTTAGGTTCACTCCCGAACGATCATATTCAACATAATTCCTTACCATAAACTGGTGCATGGATCAGAGGTCACTGCACAGGATAAGGAGTCAGAAGAACAAGTTTCTGAACTCCAGTACTGATTTATTGTATGACAATGGTCTGTACATTTAATCTCTGTGAATTTCAGTTCTCCTTATGTAGAATGGAGATAACATTAACCCACCTCAGGGTTATTTTATAACATGACATTTATCAAAAGACTTACAAATCCTGCGATGGAGTGTGCTATACAGAGGTATAAGTTATAGACACCGTTACCATCTTAATGATTAATAAAGGTGCATGAAATACACATTGTAGGACACTTAATGCAAAAACTTTTATTTGGAGTTGGTTATCTTCATACTTCATGATGATTAAAATATGGTATTGAGTCTGAAACTTGAATCCAGGTGTCTAACTACGATAAAACCTTTGCAGCAAGCCACCTATCTTTCAGCTGACTCTGAAGCTCGTGGTATAACAAAGACTAAATAGTTCATAAAAGGTGGATCACAAACCACAGAGATGAGAACTTCAAATCCTTTCAGAATTGCCCAACTGTACCTAAATAAACCTTTTTGTGAGATGCACAAACTATAAACGAAGCAGAATTAATCCATGAGAAACAGTAAATAATAAAAAAGATCAATACCTTTTTCCTAAGTTCTTCAAGAGACAGATGGTCTATCTGCAGGCCTAAATGATCTTGCTCTCCTAAACAGATACTCATATAAGATGTTTGATCTCCACAGAAAGATAGTGTTTCATCTGTCAAAATAACCAAGGACAGGAATTATTTTAGAAACTCTATTTGCAGGAAAACACAGAATAAAATGCAAAGGCAGGACTTTTCAATAAGAACCTACTGGTAAGTCTGTGGGAGGCCAGTTAAGATGTTTCATCCCCCAAAACAAGCTTTCCATTTAACTGAATAAATTTTGTCCTCGTATTTCTTTGTGCTTCTGACACGTAGACATGCTGTATTTTCTGTGGTTGTATTTTCTGTGGTTATCAGCATGAATTGTGAATATAGTTCTGAATTATAATTTGCATATTTAGCATTATAATTATAAATAATTTTTAGGAAGGATAAGTAAGGCATGAATAGTTACTCTGTATTAACTATATTTTTATGAACATGAACTCAAGGTCTCAAGGCAAAAAGCCAGGTTAGACAAAGTTATTGAATTTATTTTGCTTTTGGGTGAAAAGATTGCATTGCTCGAATTGAAAATACCTAATTATTCATTTCCTCTATAACTGCAGGAATTATTTGTTATGTTTCAATAAACACCTGTTCACTTACAATATAGATGACAGTTAATTCTACAAATATATCTCATTAGATTTGGAGAAAGTGTATCTCAATTAGGACAAAGAAGAGGCATCCAAATCCTACTCCCAGCTCTGACACTGATCCCATGGCTACTGCAAGGACCCAAAGTTTCACAAATTATCTCTAACTTTCAGAGCCTTCATTCCCAGCAGCCTCACCCTCAACACAACTGCTCCTGAGAACCCAGGAGTATCCACAGGATGCTGTGGCCAAACCTGGTTGTCCATCATCTCTGTGCATTTGAGGTTGGAAACCCTGAAACGGCATCAGCTTACCTTTTGTTGCTTATTATAGCTGCCAAGGGAGTGATGCTAAAATTGAAAATCTAAGTTAAAAGAGGTAAGTGAACAAGCCTTATTGATATTTATATATCCCTTATGGAATAAAACAGATACATCTGTACATATGCAGTAAACTATATTTAACAATGTCCACTTACGTTATTCTTTTCTATACCTAAGTATATACTAAAAACATCTCCAAAGTAGTACAATAAAGAGCTAAAAGATAAATTATATTTAAAAGCTCTCCTACTTCTGAATTACAAAATAACAAAACCTCTGGCTATTTTTTCTCTCTCTGGAAATACCTCTCCTGTTAAGAGGAGACTAGCCATTTCCTGAGATACAAGCTCTTTACCAAAGTATTGTGAAATAATTACATTCCATGGTCAGAAAGTGATCCCATGGCCACAGACTTATTCAAAGCCAGGAATCTCCGACTTCTGCAGAAAATAGTAAATTCTATGGGTAAAAAATTGTAGGCAGCTTGAAATGATCACCACAGTAGAATTGCCATAGAATTACTAACATTTGCTGCATGGAAAGAGAAAAGCTGTCCCTCTGTATATGCCTTGATTGCTCAAAGACATTCTGTTACAAATCCCCCAAATAATTTTCAGTATAGAAAGCTGAAATCTTTTGACACCTTTTTCTACTCTCAAACGTTTCTTCTCCATCACAGCAAAACTGACTGTAATAAAACCAGTTTTCTTTTGTGCAAGAAGATGAAGAAAAGGGATGGGCTGCAGTTGTATACAGACCTTGTCGTTTTTTAATGTCCTTAATCTGATCTTCTAAGATCTTCTGTAGATTCCGATTAGCTAAAACATCATCTTCTAGTTGTTTTCGCAACATGAAAACGTTGTTTAGTTCTGTTTGCAAGCTATTTATACTAAAAAAAAAGGAGAAAAAAATCTTCAAGATTCAAGTCAAAACATTTTGTTGCACACCTCAGCACCTTTTATACATCCGGGCTTCTTCAAAGAGCCCATGTCACATTATCCATCACTGTCTTTCATCACAGAGCTACATCATTTTGATGCATAAGAATAAACAAATCCCTATGCAGCAAAACAAGACTAAACCTTTACATACATGTACTTTTCTTGCTGTTTTGAGCTGTGCTGCTGTTAAGTCAGCTGAAACATGACAGATATATTCTACCAGCCAACTTCTGTGTAATTCTTTTTAAGGAAAGTCAAAATTACTAACTTCTGAGAAGTATGCCAGGAAAATATCATTATCACATAACACTGATGGCTCTACGTGTTCCATTATATGGTGACCATGGAAACTTTGTTTCCTTGCTACAGAACTACACTAAATCATCTAAAGCTTCACTTAAGAAAAAAATAAAATATTGTGTTTCATTGAAAATATGACCCAAACACAATTTCTTCATTTATCTGACTGTCTGTAAAAAGACTTTTTAACGTTTAAATTGTCTCTATTATCTCAATGAGGTGTAAATGCCAAAACTTACAAATGATAATTTGTCAATGTGAATTAATTCTTTAAGCAGCTTTCTTCCAAGGTGGCCACTGAAGCTCTCACTTTAGCACTGCCCCTCAGGCCTCACAGTGTCAGCACCTCTAGCTGTCCCTTGCTAGATCTTCCCCCTACCCTTCAACAGCATCAACACTTCTGATCAGTCCGTAAAGAGACTTAAGTACACTAAAAATTGAAATTTTAATAAAATGAAATAAATTTTATTTAATAGCAAATAAGTAACAAGGTGTTACTGAACTCATTGTATTATTTATTTTCACATTTACTTCACTCAGAACCTCAGTGTTTTAAGATAAATTAAGCTGCTGCAGAATTTCCAATCTGCACTAAATGCCAGAGAATTCAGGAAACTTTAATAAAAAAAAATTAAATCCATCTTACAAGAAAATCTACAGGAAAATACAGCACATCATACTTGTATGAAAATAATAGCATATTGTAGAAATGCATTAATTAAAAGGCAGCAGGCATGAAAAGACTGTCAGTCTGTCTTCTGACAAGTGTGCTGTTGTCAGTGTTTCCTGCACAAGAAACTGTTGCTTTAACCAATTCTTCCTCACTCACAAAGAGTCTGTTTGAAGAGAGAGCTCTCTTAAATGCCTAGCAAAAAAATTAAGAATAAAACCAAACTAACACATTACTAGAAGCTAAGTAATCGCATTTTCTCCTTCTCACAAGTTAAAGGTTTTATAAGAAAAAGCACTGATTCCCTGCTTGGAGAGACAAGAAATGTCTCGGTCCTGACATCCAGTAGCTTATTTTGAAAAAATAACCAGCCAGGTTGCTTAAAATAAATAATGCCTAAAAGAAGATATGTCAGCAAGAAAACAGATGTTTGCCTAAAATCCATGTCACTGCTGATGGCAATTACACAAATGAGGAAGCTGGATCTATCTGTAGGGCTTGTTTATCTGCTCCCCAGAACTCCAGGGGTTCAAGTCTTCCTTGACATTTACAGCACATCTCAGCCCACAAAACTATGAAGAGAAGAAAACCTGCCTCCAACTTCCAGCTCCGCTGTTGAATCATCGCGTGTCCTCTGCAAGTCACTGCGTAACGTGCACTGCTCTGAGCATCCTGTAACTCCATATCAAGAACGTAGAACTAACGATCCTGCTCCCACAGAAATTAACTGGAAAACTCCTATTACACTGATTGTTATAACTGCAGTTAAAATTTTCCTCATTTGAAAGCTACTTTAAGAAAAACTAATATCAGAGCTGTGGTACTTTGTCATTTCTATACAGAGTGTTGACAATCGCCTTACCCACAGAACAGGTTTCAATGGCAGGTCATGCTCTGCCATTTAATATGAAATATTAAAGCAATCTGGCTTCTTCCTTCATTTGGTCATTGTTTAACAGAAAAGTCACAAAAACCATTGCTCTTTTCCCAGAGATAAAAAATAATCTCCATAATCTTGACTTCTATCACTATTTCTAATGAAAAAGATCCTAGTATCTAAAAAAGCTTCTGAGCTGTGGCCAAGCACAAGATGGTATTACTACTAATGCACTTAATTCAAACACCAGATCTCATCTACTTTAGTGCTACTCACTTTATGGTTTCCAAACTACAGTGGTCTGTAAACCAACTGCAAAATACAAACACACATTCCCAAGAAGTTGGCAGGTATGAGCCATTGCCTTCTAGCAGGGAGAGTCAGGAGCTAGCGATCAAATGCTGTCAATACCTAATTAAGATCTTTGTAATTATAACAGTAAAAGTAATGGTTTTATGAAAGATTTATATTTATTTTACCTAAAGGCTAAGAATTTTCTTTATTTTATCAAAATATCTCCTCTTCAAGTACCAAGCAATAACAGTATACAAAGTAGGCCACAGATTTCTTTCTACAATGTTGTGTTCTTTGATTTTAAAAGGTTAAAAAATACTTGCTTCTGCCATATTTCTGAATGCTTTACATTGAAAGCATACTCTGCAAACTTCAATCATTCTTGTTTAACCTTCTTCAAAATCTTACTGGCTTATATTCTCATCAAAATTCTCACAGTGCCACTTTGAAAATAAGTATTAGCTGTATTGTAGGAGTAAATAATGGCAAACCATCCAGTACCCAAAAATTCACTGTGGTTTGATTTTTCCCTGATATTCCAACACAGGACATGTACCTCCTCTGAAAAACTAGCTGCTTACTTTGGTACCTAAATGAAAATCTGGCCCATCTGAAATTCCAATCCAAACAGAAATATTTTCAGAAACATTTAAGTAATTTAGATAATATAACCTCATTTACAAAAATATTTCTCTTTTAAGGAGATTATAACAGCTAGTTTATGCCTTATGAACAACTGGTCAGTACAAAATAATCACCTCTCCAGCTAAGTTGCACTTTTTTTTTCCCACAACTTCTGACTTTTGCCCTTTGAGTTCAGATTATGCACCAAAATAGAAAAAGTACTTACCTATCTGATTCTTTGAAGGTCTTCACTAGCATAGAATAAATATTTTGTTCCTTTCTTAAAGCAAGGATCAGCTTTTCATATTCAGCTTCTTTATTTTCCTAAATTAAAAGAAGAACATACTAAGCTTTTCAAGTTTGCACATCTATAACTATGTGTACACTGGTGTTCTGAAGAAAACGTGAAAGAAGAAGAAATCCAAATTTGCTGAACAACTCTGCCCATCTCTAAAGCCTAATATGAATCTGGAAATTATTCATGGTATTTAGAAACAGCTATTATTAACGGAGGCAAACAGCGTTTCACTATTTTCCTACCATAAGTCAGTCACATATTGTAACAGTGGTTCTTCATTTTGATCAGAGTCTGAAAAGCTTTTCCCCCTGCTCCAAGCATTCTTACTTCCAAGGTTTACAACTTATATCCCAGGAACAACCTGGCAGGCAGCTATTTCAGAGGAGGGAAACGGAGAGAAGGGAAAGGGAAGTAGAGAAGCCCAAGCACCAAGCACACATTTTAGAATGTTGTCCTAGCAGTTCCCTCCATATACTGGATAAAATTTGCTTCATTTGGAGGAGAGTTTCTGCAAATTCTGTTCCATTTCTGAACAAAAAGGACCGTATCGAGCCGACAAGTAAAGGACGAACAGGTCAGATACACACTCGTTGAGTCAGCTTTCTGCACACTCAGCTGGGTCACTATAAGCTGCTTCTTTACTTGTGCAAAGAAAAGAAAATTATTTACCCGGAGTCTTGTTCACATAAAGTTTATTATTATTATTATTATTATTATTATTATTATTATTATTATTATTTAAAAATCCAGCCTCTTATGCTACATTCTCAGTAAAGATCTACTAATTTCCCAAGACTTTTTCCCCTCCAAAACAACCACACAGCCATTTTTTCAGTGGAAGGCAAAAAAATGCAGCTATTTAAAAGAGTATTTGCTTGCACTGATTACATAAGTAATATGTTTCTTCAGAAGAGAAAATAACTGGGATAACTATAGCAAATTTAGATGTATTAATGTCAGACACATATTCGCTCTCTGAGAAGAATAGCAGGCCTTGTTGATTCAGTTTTCTTTTTCAACTGAAAAGTGAAAGGAAGAACAAAAAAGTGCCACAGCTAAAGGAAATGTTTATGGCTCTGGGATGACAAGATAACTCTGGAGAGCAAGAATGAAAGCTAATTCTAAAACTAACTAACTAAACTCTCAAGAGATAATAAATCATTAGTGAATAGATCATTAACAAGGAAGAAATTTACACCCAGGAGTTTTCAGCAGCTGTTATTACTCCAATTGCAATTCCTAAGGAAGGAACTGCAACAAAAATTCAGCTACAGTAGAATCTCGTTAATTCACACTAACGATGCAAAGACTGTGTTAATTTGAAAAATTCAGTATTCTGCAATGTAAACAGTACAGAAGCAAGCACAACTGTTGTTTACTTTTAATTATTTACACTGATACGTCACAGTATGCTAGCAAATATGTTAAATAACATTTTGCAAGTGTAATCAAGTTTTGATCAAATTACTCCCGCTAAGGTAATCAGCATGTCAGATCTTACTGCAGAAAGAGTGGCTTCTACCACCTAACAGACTCTTTGAAGAAGTAACCTTGACTTTGTACACATGCATCACGTTCACCTACCATCGTTCCTAATGGTAGCTGTATTCTAACAAACGTTTCCAGGTTCTAGTGCAATTTATACATTAAATATTGTTTGGTATATGAAGTGCAAAATACTGAGCTTCGTATCAGGTTTATTATCTAGATGAGTAGAGGAGGAGCACACCAAGAAACACAAAGGCAACCAGATGGAAGTGGGTGATCCAGAGTCCATTAATAAAAAAATCTCACAAAAAAAAACATGTTAAAAAGTCCATCTTACAGCCTAAATTAAAGAAGTTTCATTAACATGTTGGAATCTAGCCTTTCCGGAACAGTCACTAAACATAAAATACACAGATTGCAATTTAACTCGGAAAAAGTTTGATCACAATGACACTGATCCATGACGTAGAAAGCAACAGGAAGAAATAAATCTTTTGACTTAATTTAGTCGGTTAACAGTTTGTTAAAAATTTTAGTGAACTCTTCCATATGTCTGATACAAGCCTTGCAATTATTACTGAAGACACTACAGAACTACATCCTAATTAAAAGCTCTTTCTGAAGCACTGGCAAAGTAATGTCACTCTGAAGAGTTTACGGTACACAAATTAGATAACAGTTGTCACCAATTGTTCAGGGTCTATGACTGCTGTGCGCTGTTATACACGGAACCAGCCTCCAGTTTCCTATCTTTCTTTTAGAATTCACATGTTAATTTAGTTCTACATTTCCACCAGAATCTCAGTAAGCTCATGAAATCCTCTCAACTCTTTTTTGGGGTTTTTTTCTACATAATGGGAGACATCAGTTGTTTCTTAATTCCAAGTGTCATAGACTATACACAAACTATTAATCTCTAAATTCAACTAGCTAGGTAGAGGTTAGCAAAATCATGAAGAAGTGCTCCTGATTTTTCAGATTCTTTCATGAATAAGGATGAGAAGAAACAGCATAAATATAACTTTCTTTTTTTTATTTTACATTATTACTGTCATTTCTAAATAAAGCGTAGGAGTGAATTATTCCAATCAACTCCCCAACGGTACACAAAACATAAGGCAGCTCTGTAACTTAAATAGACCATAATGCTGTGGGAGTTAATGAAACATTAAACCTCTTGACACATGGTGTGAGTGAAAATGTGTTAGAGGAGATAGCTGCAAGACATCCAGGACCATATTGCAGTGAAAGATTTATATTCCCATGAAAGGAGGCAATCTAATATATTAAAGTCTATATTTAAGTCTGAAATACTATTGCTAAGCAGCAGTAGTGGAAACATAACTTACTTTCATTAAAGGTTTCTCAAATTGTAAGCAATGAAAGTAAAAGGTTTATACCTCCACAATAAATAACTTATTGGCAAAGTCACAAGAATATCCAGTCACCTCACTGAATACTCTCTTGCTTACAACAACCATCAGGATCATTTCAAAATCTCTGAAGGTTAGAGGATGGATGATTGAGAGAAGGCCATAACCTACAGCTCATCACCAATTCATCCATCCATCCATCAGTACCAAAATTTGGTCATTTCTTCTATCACTGCAGTAAACTTTATGTGTTGTCTAACATAAAAGAAACAATCGCTAATAAGATTAAAATTGTTACAGGCCACTGAGTCACATACCTAAAGATAAAAATTACTACAGCAAAAGACTTGGTTGGTGACTTTTAGAAGATGCCATCTCAACCACAGCAAATGTCACAAAGCTGATGACTTTGAGGAATTTACAGTCCTTCTTGGTAAAGTGTGAGGCAAGACTAGTGGACTATAGACAGATATCCACATGGCACTTCATCAGGCTCACTCCTTTAAGATGAGATTTCTGCTAATACGGAGATGATGAAACACACCAACCACATCCATTCCCATCACCAGGCCATGCTCAGTGTCACATGTAAAAAGCATCATGTTTAAAGAGCGTGAAGACATGGATATTGACAAAAAAATATTGCTGTTTTCAGCTAGAAACTAATCTCATCAAACCAGAAATTGAACTACCGCCGTGTTTATTGTTTACAACATCAACTTCAAGAGACTGAAAGCAACAACTACAATGCACTGATCACTATTTAATAGACAGGATGCTGCTATTAAAAAAAGAGTCAACTACATCACTTTCCATAATTGCAACAACTCAATATGCAACTGCATCAATTCCAACAGCTGAGACACGTCTGCAGTGCCACAACAATCGCTGCAATTCCAATTCTCACGACACCCATCAACTGCAATGCCCTGGCAACATCAATACCTCCCATGCGTTGACTGTAATTTCTCCAGCTGCAGCACATCACACATCACAACTGTATGCACACAGTATTCTTCGGTTCCTTGACTGCACAGTATTAACTCCCTAAATACATGAGTAATTATAACCAAAGTCAAATAATGTGCTGATTATACAGGAATTAGAAAGTGTCTTGTGTGGTGCAGAAACATCAGATTTGCACAGCATTGTGTCAGCCAACTACATTTCCTACTCCATCCTCAAGTGGTATATAAGGTATGTCACCTTCCCAAAAAAAGACATCACAGAAAGGCTACATTACAGCAAATCCAATATATTTTTTTTTACACTCAGAAAAATCAATTCAGAATTAAAACTCGTATCACTCTGGCCCCTTACTGCAGTTACACGGTGTGCAAGATTACAGGTACGACACAACAGAACCCAGCAGCACAGCTCAAGGACTGAGCAAGAGCCACTTTTCTCAATTTTGCTACTTTTCTCAGTAATAAAATGATTCACCAAGGTCTGAAAACCTTTGTTAGAAATATATTTACCTAACAAATGCTCCAACAAAAAGAGCTTTGTAAGTATAGCAGTATTGGTTGTGAGAGAAGAACATTAAGCACAAAACCAACAAAAATTTCCAAAATTATATGGAGTGCATTGGACTTCCAAATCCCTTGGCTGTACAATATATTTCATTCTGAGACTTCATAGATACCAGAGTCAGCAGTTGCATGACTAACCTAATTATCAGTGCCCTCGCAGACTCTCTCTCTAGCCCATGACAGTGGCTCAAGAATCCAAAGTCTAATTAGAAACTGTCATTTATCTTCCCTGGCCTGGCCAAGGCACCCAGCAGAGCTTTGGATGTTGGTTGCTTTAAAATTTATCATTACATTAAAATAAAGTAAAAAGATATGATGAAAGAGAGAAAGTTCTGCATCTCTCAATTCAGTTTCTTCAACTTTAAAGATCAGTGAGGCTCGAAGAGCTTGGTTTCTGTTCTCTCTGGTGGGGAGGATCCAGCTGTGCGTTTGTTGAGAGTTGGTGCAGCACTGTAAAGTCATCAAAGAGTCCAAGGCAGCCAATGAGAGCAGAGCTCTGGTTAATCTGTGTCCAAAAATTTATGATTAATATGCCAAAGTGGGTTCTTACAGGATATATCTTACATAGAGCTTGAGCTGAGAGGACAATGGGTAATGATTAGGTATTGTTCACAATCACTAAGTGAACCAGCAACAGAGAATAGCTTGTGATTAGAAGGTGGGTACTGGGTCATTACCATGCACGGCTTCGCTTGCCACTGTTCCCTCTCCTGGTTATAGATCTGTACTGGTAGTGGGGTGTACAGAGGAAAGTTACTGTTTGATTTTCATTAATTCTGTATGATTTCCCATCACTCTTAGGTCTCTTCGTGACAGAAGTTATGTGCATGCACCGCAGTTTGTTTCACAGAGGTAGAATTTTTTCCTCAGAGCCTTTCACAGACTTTATTTTCTCTGCATGTATATTCACATACACTTTGATATACTCTGCACTGGTACCCTGGCAAACAGTGACATGGCTCCTCTACTCTAAGCTTGTCATATAACATGACTCAATGCACACTTGCATCTACCTTGTTTAATAACAGTGCCCATAAGCTATTAAGCATCTCATCACTAGTGTGTTCAGAATGTGACACAAGACACAGCACTCGTGTTTCCTTTGCCATTGGCTCACTTTATTTTAAACATCCTTGAAAAATCTCATTAATGACTGATACATTATTAAGAAACTAAATAGCTTCCTCCATCATTAGTACACACTAGCCTAATTCTTTTTATTTTGTCTGATGCTTTTGGAAACCTTAACATACTAGGCTGCAAACAATACAAAGACAAGAAACATACTTTTCAAAAGCAGCTTACTTGTTCAGTAATCTGTATATAATAATAAAAAATGCACTGATGGGAGTCAGCAAGTGATTCAAAAACTTCTTAAATTTTTTTTTTTGCTAGTATAGAAGTGAGGGATGAAGGAGGAAAGAACTAAGGCTACATTTTAAGACTTTAAATTTTGACATCTGATTTCAGGTACTAATAAGTCTTCTCAATTTATGGCATCAAATAAAATACTGGGCATATATTGTCCATGTTTTTTATTATTTTTTTTTCAGTACTATTTCCTTTCTTCTTTGCTTTAAAGTAGTTTTCTTCTTGCCCTAGACATATCTTCACTCCTACCTGTATTTTTTATCCTCACACTCCATTTATCTCCTGGGGTCACTAGTTCTGTGCAATCTTTCTCCTTATCTACCAGAAATGGACAAACTCTCCTCTGCATCTCTCTTCAGAAACGCAGATACCCTCCCACTCAAGGAAATATGTCCACCCCAATGACCACAAAACCCTACCTCTCTATGGCAGGCAAAACATTTTACACACTTTTTGAGAGTAAAGTGTTTAGTGATGCCATATTAACTCCTTAGAGTACAATACTATGTACTCTTATAATACCAGAGCAGTACCACCACAATCATACAAATCATGTGACATAATTATTAATAAAGCCATCGTTATCTTTTTAATAATACAGAACATTTTGATATGATACTGATATGAAGGAAAAACAGCCCCTTGCTACATGGGTTAATTACAACATATGAGCCCACATCTTTGAGGTCAAAGTCAAAATTGTCTTCAATGTGAAGCCAAAGTATTTATTTGCAAATGATAAGAGTTACGAAAAACTCACCTCTAACTCTCTGACAATCTTCATGATTGACTGCTGAGACTGCACAGCACATTTTTCCTTTACTAAGCTCTCATTTTTCAGCTCAAGTTCTTCATTGGCTCTTAGAAGGTTCTTGTACTTATTCAGGAGCTCCTGCAATTCTGCATCCTTTTCTTTAACCGTTCCATCGAGTGACTAACAAAAGAAAACAATGAGACAGTTTTACAATACTTACTCTTGTTTTATATTACAAAATAGAGAAGCAAACAAAATTCAGGTGAAAATCCAAGGATGATCTGTCACATGTTCTTTACATATGTCGCAAAAAAGCTCAATTTAACATAACAAAAGAAAAAAAAAAATTGAACAGAAGCTTTCCCCAGCTTTATCCATTCTTTTGAGTATTAAAAAATAAGTCAGGCATGCACCTTGGTCTCCAGGTATAGAGCAACCTCTTTGCATTGCTGGTTGAATATTATCAGTACTTTTCATGGTTGTACCTCCAGCTACAAAAAACTGATCAGGGGTTCATTAACATTCAGACAGCTCCATTCTCACACACCTCATTTTGAATGGGCTCCAAAAAAAAAAAAATAAACAATAAAAATTCAGTATCTATACCTATTCCTCAACTTCAAGTTTCTGCACAATAAACTGAAAAACATAGGTACTTCAGAGTTTTTAAAGTATCTTACCACAACAGGGAAAATTCTACATAAGTATGAGAAAAGCTTTCTTCCTCCTCTATCCACATGCTTCATAAAACCCTAACAAGAAATCTCGTTGAATGCCACACACACTATAATTATATATCTGTTCTGCAAATACAGTATTATAAAAAGTGAAGGATTATCATCAAAATCAACAGTAATTCCAAATACAAATGTAATTTTGTAGTAACTCTTCACAAAAAAAAAATCAAATTATAACTTTCCATTATTAATTTCAACTTAAGTTTACCTACCTGAAGCAGTAGATCCTTTTGATTGGCATTGTCTGTTAGCTGCTTGATAACTAATTCTTGGCTCTGCAACTTCTGATTACTTTCACTCAAAAGAATATTGTAATGATGTTCAACTGCTTTTTCTTTCTCAGTCATTTCACCATGTAATTTCTCTAGTTGATTTCTAAGGTCCTACAAAAAAAAAATGAAACTGAATATTTAGCAAATCAACTTCAAAAATGTTTAAGACTAACAACCCATATTATTAGCTGAACTTTTGATTGCTTTAAATTACTCATATCATTGAATAGTCTGGAGCATGTATTTAAGCCAGTATCTTTCTCTTGGTATCAATGAACACAGTTAAAGAAAAAAAACTCTTAGATGAGGTGTCAGTATATTGTCTTATAAAAAAAATCTAGATTGTTATTGCTAAAATGCTTTTCATACTGGACTCCAAGGCTGTTGGGAATATCAGGCATGTAGATGTTGTCGCTGTCAGAATGAACACTCACTTCTGAGTCAATTTACTCCCTTGCTACAAATAGAAAATTGGTTACGGGTGATTCAGTTTCTCATTTGCTCTTTTTCTCATCACACCATGAAAATTCTTGCGCTAACATTGTATTACTAGTTACTTCTGCATCAAACAAAAGGTCAGAAATGTTAAAACAAACTTCAAATGACCAATCAAGTCAGTCTCGTGATTAGAAGTTGTGAACAGATCTTGATTCTGACTGTTAATTACTTCCTGCAGCTCCTTCTACCTCCTCTCCCACCACTACTGTTTGTGTCACTACAAAGTTTTCAGCTGATTTATTGGAAGTTTCAACACTGTCCAATGAAGAAGGCATAGCCTGCATATAAACTAGCCTCATTTTATAAACTTTCACTCTGCAAGAAAATCTAGAGTATTTAGTCCATGGATTACGTGGAAAAAGAGAAGTAGAAACTTGTGACAAAGGAGCTGTTGTCCAAAATTAAGCAATTAAAACTTACAGAAGACTCTGTACTATCTAAACTTCTCTTCAGACCCAAAGAACCAGATAACACAGCCTACATCATAAAATAAATGTTTGCCATTTATTCCCAAGAAAAGCCCATTTGTGAGGTATCATAAGGCCTTTAAATAGCTTGCACATATGGTAGTCACCTATAAACTTTACATTTACCTCCACTGGGATTTAAAATTCAATAGCTGTTTCTTACTCTAAGTATAAAGAAATAGTACTAGTGACACTTTAATAGCAATCTCTTTACAAACTGTTTTATGTCCCCTTCTTGACTTAATTACCTTGCTTCATGCAGGTTCACATCAGATTCTTAACATCATTTTACTACTTCAGTGTTTTACTTCTGTTTATTTTGCACATTAAATACAAATTGTCATTTACAATGTCTTTTGGTTTACTTGCTTAATTTCAGCTTCATTACCAGGATTCAGCTAAGAAATCTCTAATAGCTCCCAAAAAAACTCCAACATTACTCAGTTTCAAAGAATGATTAAGCTTAGACCTTCAGTTCTGCAAACTAATAAAGTTATTTTTTTTCAGGATCAAAAGAACTACCTTCTTGACTAAGAAAACTAAAGAACTGCAGAATCAGGTCCGAGTTTTGTCTATATACACAAACTCTCAAATATGTTTCTATTTCTTCCTAACTACTAACTATAAATATAAACTGCAGTGTAGCACAGTTCTTTTGGAAGAAGTTGAAGGTCTGATAACAGCAGTGTCTTTTGATTTCAAGTGGGTCACATTAAAGCCTATTCATATACAACATGTACATTGGAAGCAAAGGATCAACTCCAGGGTTACGATTTTCACTGCATTGCAAAGTTCACTCCTTGGCTTTCTATTTTTACATCGTTTTTATACTTTTGCATCACTGAGAGGCTTTAAGTGAAAACTTAAAAGGAACACTTTCGACCTGCCCTATAAGTTCAAGTGACCACCAATACCCTGTGACTTCTCTATGTAAAAACCATAAGCAGCTTTAAGAAAAGACAATAGACATGCATAGATGGAAAAGATGTAATACCAGTACTACACCCTCTATTATCTAATCTCAGCCATCTTGGTGTACAACACTTGTCAGGTGCAGAAGATATGCTTCTGCCTTTAAAGCAGCACAAATATGATGTCTACACTTATGGAAAGAGGTGGACTGACAGGGCATACAGTTGTGGAAAAAAGTAAAAAAACCTGCAAGAGACTTGCAGTTTGCAGATATTTTGCCTCTACTATTTCTGTCCCAAGAGTTCCCTAAATCCTTCCCAAAACAAACTACAGTTGAGACTGAAAATCACCTTCTTTGCATGAGCTAGAATTCTGTAACACACAAAACTATCCATCACTATAGCAGGTTGCTTGAACTCATTGACCACCCAAATTGTCTGGGAGAAAAATCTATTGGTTTCTATACATTGAGTTGCAAGGATAATATAGTACCCTCAGTTCTCAGAGCGTAAACTTTGCAATTCCCTCTGCCAACCTTTTTCCCCAAGAGACTTTCCTATGATTAATGATAGTTGAACTAAGAAAAATGAATGTGAAACACCATAATGCAGAAGACTAGAGCAGATGCCTCCCCCTCCTTGTCAGATGGAAAACAGGCTGGTGAATAATTAAGTTGTGAAGCTCCAAAACCTCCCTCTCAGGCTCAACTACAGGTAGGAAAACTAAATAATACATTCTGCCTAATGAGTTTTTCTGCATTTCCCCAACCAACTGATCAAATATGAATACCTAGTAAATACTTTCTAATTGCCTACGTTTAGGCCTGGGGAGAGAAAGGATACTTAAAGTGTTTAATCATGTAAATTTAAACAAACTCTTCACTCAGAAAGCACTAAATCTCTGTTATAGACACAGTAACATGGTGGACACAAGCAACATTAAGGATAAGTTGATGTTTATTCCTCATCAATTGTATTTAAGAATATATGCCCAATGCTTATTTTTTCAAAGAGCTTAAAGTGACACTGAACTACTGCCTAACAGCAGCTTTTGGGAAGTACAGAACTGAAAGTTCTTACTTTTAAAGTTGACCTAATAAAAAGCCAGGGCACCTGCCCACCCTGAGGCTGGGACATTGCTCAAGAACATCTATTCCCATTGCTCCAGAACACTCCTAATACTGGGCACAGTCTGTGATTTGGAATATCAATTCACACATAGCAGTCTTAATTAATTTAGTTTAACTTTCTTCCATTCCAGGACAGTAAAGCCCAAATCATCTCAACAAGCTGGGTTTTCAGAGGTTTGGGGTATTATTAAATAAATAAATGCAAAAAATTTGGACTATCTTTATTACAGTATATGAAAAGTCATTGAAAATTTCCCTGTGAGGAAGTGAAGAGCTAAGACAGTTCATCACAGGTGTCAAGGGCATTTTCTACAGTTTAGGCACATTCGTGCTAGTTTTATTCTAACAAAATAGAAACATTGATAAATAGGTATCTCAGAGTATAAATAGAATAGAATTTTTAATGCTGTCTCATAAAAAGTTTACACCAGATCACTGAAGTGGTTTTCCATTTGTCAAAGAGCAAAATATCACAGCATATTTTTTTACTCCCACATATCTACTACTTAATGGGCAACATTTCACAGGCAACATCACTATATCCAAATGTTCTAGCAAGTCTGAAATTGAAGCAGCTGTTCTGCAAGAAACAGGAAATAGGTTAGGGATATAATTTTTATAAGACTGCTCATCTTTTGGCAGGAATGTTTTTCTCCAAGGAGCTAGTCATTTACATGAAAAACTTGGACATAATGGAGTCAAATAGGCTTCTGTAATACAAGTAACACTGAATCCCCTGGCAACTCCCTACTCAGTTCTATTTTTCCTGTCTTTCCTATACAGGGTTATATTCTAGCTCCCCTGAAAGATGAAAAAAGTTCTGAATAGAGAAGACAGTTAAATATAACACACTTTAAATCAATAAAATATGTTCTTTGTGGCTGTTTTACTGACAGGAGCAATCTCTTCTTTCTCTCCTTAACCTCAACACCCTGAAGAAATTTCAGAGCACACCAAAGATAGAGACTTTGTGACGGCTGCCTAACCACAGTTGACAATCAACCCAAAATGCAAGTTAAATTTCAGTCAGGAAGAACTTATTTGTTTGCAGGTAAAGAGATCCCTCTGCTGGTTTTATGTGATATTGCAGAGACAGCAATTTTCACCTATACCTGCTTTATTAAGGCCCTTATTTAATAATTGAACCAAAACACCCACTGAATAAAGACAAGTTCATCTAATCTTTTATGTAATTTAATGTAGCAAGACATTAATTCCTAACTGAAGAGGACCAGACTTTACATGAAGGCAGGACTCCACTCGTTAAGCAAATGCTGCCATGAAGGATGCAATGGTGAGAAGACTTTAGAAAAACCCACATGATGATGACATACACACAAGAAGTATGTTTTACGTCAAACACTCAGCAGAAGGTGCATCCTTTTTTCAAAGGATGAAAAGAAGAAATCTGGTCATTCACTTTGTTGCACGAGCTGTGCATGCTAAAAGCAGAAGTGCTTATCTAAACGCCTACAGCAAGGTAGAAAACCCTAAACAGAATATGAAGCAAACAAAATTGATTAACAGATACAGAACATCATTTTTATGGTAAATTGTGATCAATTAATTCTGTGCTTTGGGAAATTTACAAGCAGAAATTATTAAATATACAGCTTTTACAGTGACCCAGCAAAAAGTAAGCTGAAATTTGGCTTAAGGTTGTAATGAGTTACTCCTGTTCTGCATTAAAACTTAGAAGAAAGTTTAAGTAGTGTCATTTAAGATCACATATAGACATGTAGCAAGACAAATACAACAGCAACATAAAATGTACATTGTCATGCATGTCCAGATTCTGCCATCAAAAAACCTGAAACCAATAGCAACCATTTACCACTTACAAAGGCTAATGATTTTTTCTAGGACCTAAGACTGTCAAGATGCTATTTATTTTAAAATATTTTTCAGTGCAGACTATATGCCTGAATTTCCCTCAGTCTTCTTGGCCACATTCTTTTGAACACTGCCTTTAGGCAAATGCATTTAACTTTCCAAAAAGTACTCAAATTAAAAAAAAAAACAAATCTTAGAGAAGGACATGCTAGAAATGCTTAAATTATTTTCAAACTTTATGAAATAAAGGAAAAAAAGTGATAATAACATTAATGGTTTTGTCACTTCTGCTCTTCTGTAGTTGTGCTTCATCCAGTTCCTTCTCCATTTTCTCTCTTTCTAAATTCAGATCATTTAGCTCTTGATCGGTCCTTTTAATCCTCCTTTGTAGTTTACGATTCTCAGCATCCTTTGTAAGGTTTTCTGATAGCAGCTCTGCCAAGAGAGTCTCCTTTTCCATCAAGAGAGCTTGATAATCCTCAGCACCCTGAAACATAAAGCAGCATTCAAGTTCTATAAGGGTATTTTGTAGAGACTTGAAGTCTTTACTCCTGTTGTGTCCAAACCCGCTCCCCTGTGCTTCTTTCCAGTACTTCAAAATTATTGTGCAAAAATAGAGACTATGGTGCAAAAATACAGTGAAATGACACTTACACAACAGGGAAAATGTTGCACTGAAAATTTTCTCAACTAATGTAACACAGCTTTCAGTGACATCCTGCTCAGGATAAAGTCTTAGATGACTAAGAATTAGATAAAGATTGACCTGCAGAGAAGTTCATACTACAAATGAGACCTTGTTATTATTATAATTATTATTGGTTCCCAAAGCTTTTATTACATGAAGGTTTCTACTTTTGGGTCAGTTTGAATACAGACCAGGTCACACAGTTACCAAGTCATACGTATATTTTCTACATGAAACAGCAAGTCTTGTTTGTGTTCTTCCCCATCACATACTGTTACAATTGGCCTCCTGAAAATTCACAACACAGGTGACAGGGGTAGTGGGCTATGCAGCGTGATCTACTCACAGAGAACTGCCTTCAACTCAAGTTTGTAGCTAAGTAGCAGAGTAATGAGGAGAAAGGCTTGCTCTGTCACCCAACATGCATTATGGATTCTGTGGACAGGAGGGATTAGTTGCACACTTTTTAAACCTAGAACTTTTCAAAAATAATCAAGCTCTCATAAAAATGAAAGGGTTAAAATTAGAGTAACATTTCAAAGCAGGAATTCCATGGTATGAAAAAGCAAACATAAGCTATAGATTCACACACAGGCCAAAATGACTTGAAAAAGAAACAGAGTATACTTTTCTCAGTAAAGCACACTTAAAATTTGGGCTTAAGTGAAATAAATGGCTTTTGGCAAGGGAAGTGCTCTATGAGAACTGAACATTACTACTCCATTAGATTCTGAAATCAAAAAACAGTACAGTCAGTCACAAAAGCTTTAGGTGCTTGTACTTCAGAGGCAAGTGTATCAACCTCTTCCATTCCTGATGGGCTAAGAGACCAAGTGGATGAACAAACATCATAATGGAAGATTCATCACTGCCTCTAATCAGTATTAGTTAGTTTTACCAGACTTAGTTTGAGACAAGTTTGAAAATATCACAAGAGACATTATGTTGTCAATTTTAATAGCAAGTTCTTACTTTCTCCCATTTTACATTTTAAGACCTTTATAATGCATAAATTATCATCATAAAGCCCTTTCTCCTCCACACACATGAAAGCATTACTAAATCCCATTTTCACAAACAACATTCTACTATTTTATAAGCAGTAGTTTCAGATTTATTACATAAATAAACACAAACAAGCCTCTCATATCCAGTTCAACTCTGCTAACATGAAGAGCGTGCTGTTACCATATTTTTGGAAGAAAAACCAAGACATTCTTATGTCAACAAAGAAAGCTCAATATCATCTCAGCTCCACAACTATTTGCATCTTTATTTTTAACTCATTTTCCTTTTACACATTTCTTTCTTAATAATTATCAGTTATTACAGAAGGGAAAAGTCAAGGAACAAGACAAGTAATCTGATGTTTTAACACTCTACCATTTAAATAATTTGATTTGGGAAATTTTTTTCTAAAGTAAGAAAAAGTAAACATTTTAAAGAACATTTTGAACTGATTTACATCCCTCTGCCTTCAAAGACAGAAAGCACTACCCGCTGTGAGGATTTATGGAGCAGGGAGGAGCATGGATGGGGGAAGCCACATTAATGGCTTGCTTCTTACCTTGAATTTTTGAACGTGTGCTTTGTGAGTTGCCTCTCTTGCCTTAACCAACGAAGTATTTAGATCTTCAATTTCAGAACAAAGCTCCTCATTCTTTAAGTAAAGTAAAATGAATACTATGTAGAAAGAGTTATTTCCAAGGGATGGTGATTCAGTAATAGCTATGCCATCTCATTATCCATTCATCCAACTACACAAAACAAATACTTTAAAGAATAAAAACACCAAATGCATCACAATAAATCTTGTATAAAGAAATTGTTGTTCTTATACAACACTCACTAGACTGCCTATCATTCAAGTTAAATATTTCCCATTACTCCACAAAAACTGAATTTCAGCTGACATTGATCTCTCCTATTTTAGCTGTCTTCATGACAGCCCTACTTACTCAACAACATAAAATACTTCTCATACCTTTTAAGTGATGCTGAGAGCTGATAAAAATCAGTGTGCAACTGAAGACATTTTTCCTCAAAGTTCTTAAGGGAGAACATATCAGTTAAGTATCTTTTTTCTCTCTCTCTCCAGTCTAAGACCCAAAACTCTCGATAAACAGAACTGCTTACAGATATGACAGCAGTGATTAAGGACCTACTAGAAGCTTCCTAATGGTTACAGTGGGATCAGTCAACCCCCGAGACAGACAAAATGCACACACTCTCCTCTCAATGATAGTTCTAGAAACCAACAATATCATAATCATCATACCTCTTTTTCCTTTGCTTTTAATGCAACAGTTAGCCCTTGAATGGTTTTATCTCTTTTCAAACCATTCTTCTTTTCAACAGCAAGCTCATTTTCTCTCTCTTGTAGCTCTTCTTGAAGTGACTAAATTAGATTATGTGAAAGTGGCATTAACTTCCCACTAACAGATACTGTAACTGCACATTAATAAGTACATTCTCTCAGAGTTCTTATATCTTATTACTCAGATTACTAATATAAAATATAGTCCCAAAATGCAAGTCATCATCTTGAAGATGTGCCTGGAATACAGTATAAGAAGCCTAATCTCATGAGCTGGCCATGAGCATCAGCTTCAATATTTGATGAGCACGCCTATCAGCTTTACTGAAAATTGCTTCAAAAACAAGGTGAGCCTTCTTGTCATCTAACATAAAAGAGAATTCACCAGAGGACTTGCTTTGCTTCCTTTTGAGTCGAGGCCTCTCTGTATCTATGAATGTATAACAGAAGAGATCCCAACATGCACTGTAAGCGGTTGAGGAAACAGAAACAAAACTAGAACTTACCTGAATTCTTTTTTCAAAGGAGTTTCTCTCATTTTTAAGCTCCATCCTAATAGCCTATAAGAACAAAATAGTTGTTACAGTCAAGTAAATTAATTCTAAACACAAATGTAACTCATTAAGCATTAAAATGAAGCAAAATGAGCTTAAAAACCTTTGGGGAAAAAACAAAACAACCTTAGTATATGCCTTTTGGTAGGAATATATTGAATCAGTTGCATCCTAGAAGTCTACAAATCTACCTGAGCACAGTATAAGCCTGTCCAAATTAAGAAGAAAAAAAAACCAAAATACAACAAACCCAAAAAACCCCACACAACATGTTCTTTCACGAGACAGACTGTACTTGCCACTTGCAGAGTTAATGAAAATGCATTTTTATGTGACATTTATCTATGTCAGCAAGATGCTTTTATCAAGGGAGATTTTAATTAGCACTTTTCCTTTGGGAGGTTACAGAAGATATTTTTTTTTAAAAAAAGTAATCACATATAAAAAACAAAGTTGTGCAAAGGTATTCATCCAATTTTTTTTCTCCAATACCACATCCCAATACAATCTGTCAGCCTCCTATGAAATGATTAACTATGACTCTATTTTCACCTTGACACACAAATACTCTTATGAAACCAGGATAGTTTTTCCCAACACATACTGATTTAATTGCAAGAAGACCCAGAACTGAAAGCTTTTAATTCCACTAATCAGTCCAATCACAGAAGGTTCTCTTGTCTATTCCTGACATAAACAAAAAAAAAAAGCATGTAGGTACTGATCAATATTAAATTCCAAAACAAAATGGAAGAAAATCTCAGAAGCATGACAGCCTCCATTACTACTTTCTTAATTTTGCCAGCTTGAATTTATTGTTTGAATAACCAATGGAGGGGTGGAGAAATAATAAGCCTTAAAAACCTGTTTCTACATTTCAACTTTGAGGACATCTTCCTGTTTAAGAGCCAAGTAAAATAAAAGACTGTCTTCTTAGCACCTTTTATAAGCTAAAGACTAGACTTTCATTTTATTTAATGAGGGTTTTTTTTATGCCTACCTCCCTTACCACAGCTTTTTCTCCAGATTGTAACAGTAGAGATACTTCCCAAAAATAAAACTTTGAAGTCACATTCTTAACTTCTACAGAATTATGTCATCTATTGAAGGATCTATTAACATCTAACATTTTTTATATATACTTCTGTAAAGCAATTGCACAGTATCTATAATAAAATACAGGCATAAAGTCAATGGGAAACATGACCTCTCATTGAATGAATGGCAAGCATGGATAATAAGGATGAATATTGACCGCCAAACCACAATATAACCAATGAATGTTAAGGAAATGGAGAAGGGAGGGAGGGAATAACTGTGGAGAAGAATATTTTTTAAAATTGGCTTAAGTCAGTCACATACAGTCATGCACAAAACCCTTAAAATCCTACGCCACACGAGACTTGTAACATACAACTGTTGAGTCAGTTTCCTCACCTCTATCTCACTATCTTTTTCATGCCTCAAAGCAATGGTAAGTTCTCTGATTTTTTCTGCTGATAAGCTCCCATCATAAGATCCACTCTGAGACTTTTCCTCTTCAAGGTGTTGAATTATAGCTTCTTTATTTTTCAATGACAGATTCAGTTGCTCTATAAGTCTAAAATTATAAGATTTTTAATATTAATCTTGCATCATCATCTACCACCAATTCTCCAGTCATTGCAGTAAGTCTTGCAGACAATTTTCCTGAGAGAAAACTCCAGACAATACTTGTAAAATTTGGAGTATTTTCACTACCCCTTCTCCCTCCAGAGAAACCAGAAAAGGTGCTGTAACTTTAAAGCAAGCAAGAAACAGGGTTGGGCTATCTACAAAGTGCTCATTCTTATTTTCCTCCAGTACCATTTCAAATATCAACACTTAAGCTTCTGTATTTTAGTTACATTGTCCTTTATAGCATAAACAAAAAGCTTATCAATCCATTCCACTTCTTAGGACACCCAACACCGTATCCTTACACGCCATCACTAAGTGTCCCTCAAGCACCTAGTTCCATTTATATTTGTACCTAAGCTGGTTCTCATTCCACATTAGCAAAAAAATAGAAAGTTAGGTCAGCACTACCTTCTTCAGGCATTACACATCTTGACACTGCCAGTATTCCAGCTGAGAAAAACAATGCCTGAGTTTTCTGACAGACATAAGGATTATATTTGAAAATTTTCTGGCATAAGATGCCAGCTGTGATTCCCTTAGTATTTTGTAGCCTGGGAAAGTATCTTTTTAACACAATATGAATTCCAGATGTGCTACTCCCAGACAAGTTTAAAGCATTGCACATTAATATTTGATTCACTTCAAGAAGTCAAAAATATTCTCTTCTTCCACTAGCACTATATTTTTCTGGTCCTGTGAATACTTACACTGATCTACCAAAATGTAATTCTAGATCTTGCTAACAGTGGGTTACAGCACAGGGAAGGAAAAAAGAGAGGGGAAAAAAGAAAAAAAATGATGATGTTCATCATACTCCACACAGTCCTCACTTCAGGGATCCAATCCTGACAATTTGTTTCCACACTTTTAGGACTGTTTTCACACCAACTCTTAGAGCTGGCAACTAAAGTATCTCTGAAAGGAACTGGTTTTATAACTCCTTCCCAGGTCAAACCACTAAGGAGAGCAACTGTGTTCATGCAGATGACTTAACAGATAGAAAAGGAAGGGGAAAGAAGGGAGATAACCAACGAGCCAGGTTTTAATTACGGCGGTGGCACATAAGGTGTAACATTAAAACCTACTACAACAGTTTCATAATTTTATGCCACTGTATATTTCAAAATTGCAGTTTACAAAAACTGTCTGGAAAACACTGCAATCCTTGCTTTGGTCTTACCATAACATAAAGCCCATGGAATGAAAGTCTTTCTGTTACCAGTGTAGACCAGTTATGCAGTTGTTCACAGAGCAGTTACCTGCAGGGTTCAGTCACAAACAGGAAAGGATACTCCAAAGTATAAGGAATCATAATGTTTTGATCTCCACTCTGGGCTCATATCCCCAAACTAACTAAGCTTTGCTGGGAGGTTTGCCAGGCATGTATCTTACCCTAAATTTCTAAATAATAATAATAATAATAATGATAATAATAATATAATAATAAATAATAATAATAATAAATCCTCCAAAGCATGGAGATTTGAGTTTACACATTTTCCCCACAACTCATACACCTTTCCAACTACCTGCCAAACAAAGCCAAGCCAGTGCTTTGCAAAGCCAATCAAAACCATGGAGCTCAAACACACTATGTTTCTCTTTCCATTAGATTTACCAACCTCAACAGATAGATCCTTGGGACTGAAGGGTACATAAACATCATGAAAGTAGTAAGTGAACACAAATGGTACGAGTACAAGCTCTGTTCAGCAATGGTTTCAAGAAAGCAGCAAACAGGAGGTAAGTCAGCAAAGTTACAAAGGTGCTTTAAAGCAGGACATGCTCATGTCACATGCATACTGATTCTTTGCTGTGTTCATTTAACAGCAGAATAGGAAAGATGGTCAGTAACACTCACTCATGTATCTGGTAGGATCAAACTATAAAAACCTATATCCATGTTGACTCTTCACATTTTAAACAGTAAAGACTTCCAGTGCTTAGAAATACCACTGGCAAGAGTTCTGACCTGTCTTTCTCAGCTCCTGTAATCATATCCACATCCTTTGCAGGGGCATTCATAATTGAAGAAAGTTTCTGCTCAGCAGCTATTCTCAGGGCTTTCTCCTTCTCTGTCATTGCAATGGCTTTTTCCACATCATCCTGGGCAGCTTTAAGATTCTGTAATTAAAATACACAATCCTGATGCCTATAAGAACAAAACGTTCCCAAAATTTTTTCACATATTGAAGTTTCTTCTAGCAAACATATGTTGGTATGTTTAATTTAGCAACTTTTACCACATATTTCAAGTGCTTTGCAAATCCTTCTGAACTCTGAGCCTGTATTTTCAGCATTAATCCGTTTTCTGTGGTATATAAAGAAGAGAAGTTTGTTTCAAAGAAATAGAAGAAATACCCTGATAGCAGAACTGGAAATAAAATTGCCCCTATGCTATGGTTTTAGGCTTAGCTATTATAATTTGGCTTTGTCCCACTATCCTAGTAAACAGCTACACTTAAAGAGGTTAAAGAAGTGCTTTTTTATTCAGTCAGAGACAAAATTAATATTCACAGGCTCACTGTAGCTAATTGAACACTTCCCATCATCATTTATAATATTTTGCAAGAATTGATAAAGTGTGAACCAGACATTTTTCTCTTGAAAAGCAGTGGAAACAGATTCCAGTCAATTTCCTCTGGTGGTCCAACTCATGGAGACGGGAAACACCAGAAAAACCACACTTGCCATACCCTACAGTTTCAGATCTTTATTTGTATCTCTGACCTATAACGAATACACCTGAATGGAGATAACAGAAAGCCACAAAATTTCACATTTATATCGCAATACTGAAGTCCTATATAAAGATGGGAAATGACAGGAGTGCTTAGAGAGTGGTTTCAGCTATTTATGAAGCTGAGACCTTACCAGCAGAAATGTTCAAAACCCAGCCTCTCCTCCTCTAAACAGAGACCGCAGTTCTGAAGATGTAGCCTCCTCACACTGGAATTCAGGAATCAAAGTTTTGTGCTGAATGTACCTAAATATCACCAATAGGTACTAATCTCCTGAAGAACCATTATCCTTGTATTTGACAGCTCAAGAGCAGGTTCAAAACCCAGCCTCTCCTCCTCTAAACAGTTCTGAAAATGTAGCCTCCTCACGCTGGAATTCAGGAATTAAAGGTTTGTGCTGAAATACCACCAATAGGTACAAATTTCCTGAAGAACTGTTATCCTCGTATTTGACAGCTCAAGAGCAGCTAAAAACTCCTTCCCTTTTTTCCGCCCCCCCCTCCCCCTCCTGGTTTTGCACTGGCTATTTTTCCAGGGAAGCTGAAACAATTTTGAAAATACAGGTAGATCACAGTATCAAGTCTCAGACACTAGTACAAAGACAGTACTGATTTCTAACTATTCCTTCTGTTTCAGCCACTCACCTCTTCCAGAAAGTTTACTCTGCTAGTCAAGTTTTCTTCCATTTCTTGCATCTTCTTTTGAGCCTCTTCTTTCACACGCTGTACTTCAGCATCACCACCTTGGGCCAAGCTCTCAACTGCTTTACTGAAAGACCATAATAGAGATAGAAAACCCATTGCATATCAAAGTGGAAAACATTTAAAGTGCAAGTGGCTGATAGATTATGCACAACCAAGCATCTTCCACTTGCTTGTCACTTTAAGATTAAATACAAACATCTACACACTATACAGTGATTTTGGTGGTATAGTCTGAGAGTTCCACACACAAGCCTTGCCACAGTGGATAAGTTAGCACTTTATATGTATGATGAAAATGTGCAATATTTCCTTCAGATTTTTAAAGCTTCCAAATACAGTATCAAGCCTTTGGTAGAGTTTATTTTGTACAGAAAGTAGCATTGGAATAAACTGAAGATGTGTGTGTACTGTCTTCCCAATCCAGCGCTGTAAAAAAAAAGTTCACCTGTTGAGACAATTAAGCTCTTAAGTTCTACAACAGGAATACTAAGCCATTCCCAACTAGGGGGTCATTTATTTACCTAAAAAATACAGTAGAATGAAGAATATCAAAGTCACACCATCCAGTATAACTACATTAACATCACTGTGGGTTTAAGAATTCACACATGTAATTTCTGTAATGAAGGAAGCAATTTCTAGATAAGTGCCCTTAAAATACTACTTGGGGATTCTCAAATTCCTAAAATATCAGGAAAAAACAAACAGAAACAAGACCTTGGAAATCCTAAGTAACAAACACCAAGAAAAACGCCAATACTTACGAAGCTTTGATGAGTAGTTTCTCTCTCTCCTGTAGATCACGCTTCAGACTTTCTACCTCAACTTTCAGCTCAATGTTCTAGGGCAAAAGAATTAAAGTGTCTGGAAAGAATACAGAGCTCACCCTACCAAACATTATTGGCAACGCATAGATTACTCATTGCTTGGACCAGCAATTATAAAGTATCTATGGGCTAAAACGTCTCTAGGCTATTCTTAGCTTTTAAAGGACTTATTTCACAAGGTTCAAGACTTTCCAAAACCTCAAAAAGCATTTAGGACCATTGCATTCAAGCAATACAATTCCCCTACACACATGAGCACACGGTTAACTACCATAACGGAGAGGAGCGCCGATCAGCTCTGGAGTTTCGAGGGCCTCCATGCAGGTTTTCCTTTGAGCTACAAGATATTTTATTTCCATTTTCTTTTAAAAACCTGATTGTATCAACTATCAAAGTTTTTAATAATCTTAAAAGTATTTTGTTATAACCTGAGAAAACTACTCCTGACATAAGTACACACTGTACAAAGAACTACTTGGCCTGCAAGTTGACAGATACTATTTCAATACATCAGTAATTACAAGGACACCAGGGTAGAAGACCAGGACAGAAGACCAATCAGCAATATTCAGCTGAAACCATGACCTAGCTAGAGATCAATTTATGCACTTAACTACTGAGACAAGCATCCAGAGAGACTTAAGTTACCACCCTGTTACAGAAAAGAGACCTGATGCAAGCATCTGTTATCAATAACATGTTACTGCGTTACTAAAATGACCTATTTTCCCCTCTAGAACCCAGGCATCACCAAAGGGCATTAGAAATGTTTCCTATCATCTGTAAACTTGAAATAACAAGGATGCAAGAGGTACCACTCAACTCAAATCTTTCTTCCAACTTAAAAAGATACCAGGTTGGGTTTTTTTTTCTCCAAACTGATATAGGTATCAAATAGATTTCCTGAATCCTGTACAAATACACATTCTTTCAATTTAAAGCAATAAAACTAAAGGCTACGCACAACCCTAATACAACTTTATCTGCATGCTTCAAGGGAAGCATCTTGGAGCTGGAGTGCCTAACCAACCCCCAAGTAGTTGTACTGACATCTGATAAACCAAGAATAGAGGGGGGCACTGAATATTTAAATTCACAAGCTTTATAACCACTTAGTCTGTCCCATAACTACAGACACTCATGCATTTGAAACTAATTTTTCCACACCTTATAAAGGTCAGTTTCATTTAGTTATTACTGAAAAGGTTTATGTCAGAATAAAATAATCATACCAAAATTTCCAACAGCAAAGAGAGACTCAAAAGTTAAGTAAAACAGATAACCTCCCCACAAAACAAACTCTTCAAAAAGATACATAGTTCTAGTCAAATATCCTAAATGCATACGATTTTGTGTATTTCTTCAGTGGGACCATCAAACTTCTGCTGCATTCGCTCCTCCAGAAAGTATATCCGAAGCTTCAGGTTGAAGTTCTCTTTTTTCAGATCACTGATTTGCTGTGAAATAAGAAAGAAAATGAGCAAATTATGTAATGTGTTTCACACCAAGGAAAATAAAGAGTGAAAACAACTAGCATTTGGGTTTGTCCTCCACAGTGCAAGATTAGAATTCAACCCACCAGATATAATTAAAAGTGTACGTACATGTGGGTGATACACTCACACATATTCAAATTGTGTAGGTGCTAATAACAGTATATGATACTCGAGTCAAAATGAAACATCATTTCCTCCAACACAGTGTCATCCAGGGAGCTGCAAATACTGCAAGTCCTTCAACAGGTTTCTGTCTTCTACAGCTTCAGCACACCTCACTGAACATATTTTTCTCCCACCATCCCATCCCAGCTGTATCATTTTTTTTTCCCCTCCATTCCTCATCTGAACAAGAAGAAATCCCACTCCAGATTGCCCCTTCTGAATGTTTTGGGGTTTGTTTTTTTGCTTTTGTTTTGGTTTTAGGATATACACATTGGCCACACATATGAACTTTGTGTGTTTGTGTAAGATGTTATCATTTAGCATGTGTTTATTTTTAGCTGTGTAAAGCTCTGAGACACTAGTACTTAAATAACAATTATAAAATAGTATTGTTTAAAAATATGTAATACATGCTGTCGTACAGACAGTGCTTTTTAGAATATTCCTTCTTTAAGGACTAAAATATTGTCTGATTTCCACACAAAAAGAATCCAGGGGAGTTTTTAAAATCTAAAAATATTAAATAGTTCATTCTTCTATAAAATAGAACTGGAAAAAAATTAAGATGTCATGTTGAAACAGTATTTTCTTAACAAAAGCTTGGGATTGTAGACTTATTCATAGTACACAAGGCACGTGAGCCCAATCGAACACCAATATAACCTTTATCTCACCCCATATTTCATAGTGCAATTCTTTGGAGAAAAAAATTTGCTTGTGATTTTTAACTTTCCTCGTAGAAGCAGTAACATAGTTGATGGTTTCATTAAAGAAAGGAGTCTCCCTCTAAATTTTTTTAAGAGACTAAGCATAAAACATTCATTCAAATAAGACTTGTGTCCCCTGCCAGACACTTTCAGCAAAAGGAAATCTCTTGTGCTACAGAGCTACTAATAAAATATTTATGTAGGCTTTTCCAAACAGTATAGTACACTTGTAAAAATTATTAGCAATACAATTCTTAAAATATTTGGCTTATTAAACCTAAGGTAATTTTCTGTAACTGCACTCAGAACCTCCATCTGCAAACAATTCTTCAGTTTAATAATCTTTGTCCAGCAAGATCCCTCGTCGTTATTCACGAGTATATACCATCCAAGCAGCTGAAAATACACTGGGCTACACTAACTTTGTGACCCATCCCACCCTTTGTGGCCCATTCACACATCCTGAAGAAGTCTGTCTTTAGAAGCAGTAGCAATACCTACATTTAACTTTATCTTTGTGTCATCTTTGATGACCACAAACAGTAGTGGATAGAAACTTGAACTATTCAAGTTGTAACTGTTGAAAGCACGATACCTCATGAGTATCACAGGGTACCTTGAGTAACTGGAATTAGTATTTTGGAACATTCAAATAGATGTGAGCATGAAAACAACGCAGCTTTGTACTCCAAGTCACAGAGCTCAATGCAGAATGTTGCTCAAAACTGAAATCTTTACTTGGATTAAAGCAAAGAAATTAAAGATTTCTTAAAGCAAGGCTGAAGAGCTGGGTTAGATCTCATAGCATTTGATTTGTGTTTTATTTCTTTTAAAACTGTCAGTAGATCATTCTTAACAGTTAGTCTCTGTTTATTCATTCAACAAAGGTTCAAGTGCTAAAGACATTCTGAAATCATATCAGTTGAACTTCTAGTCTTCACACATTCAATACATTTCTGAGTCAAAAGGAAAAAAACAACTTCAAAAGAATTCTGCATTCCTTAATTCTACTCACATGTACTTCAGTGGCAATAGAATTAAACCAAAGAGCTTAAGGGTACTATCTTCAA
Organism: Antrostomus carolinensis; assembly: GCF_000700745.2. Lineage (NCBI taxonomy): Eukaryota > Metazoa > Chordata > Aves > Caprimulgiformes > Caprimulgidae > Antrostomus > Antrostomus carolinensis. The sequence goes on along the minus strand of NW_010326545.1, from coordinate 4,083 downwards.
AAAGCAAACAAAACAGACTACACCATCATAAACCAAGAAGTGAAAACAAATGTCATCTCTGACACTCAGTTTCTCAGAGGAAAGTTAATTCAGGCAGACTACAATTAAAAAGTTATAGCTTCATCAAAGACAACCCGTAAAACGTGAACAAGTTCACAACACAAAGGGATTTTAATGGCAATCATCTCAACTTATGCATTTAAAAACTCAGTCTTAATTCCTTTATCCATTTCGATTTCTGTATTTAGAAAAGGAATGAAAGAAAAGAAATAGCAGACACTTCCAAAAAAAACAGGACAATGAAATACACTCGACACAGAATATTCCACACCCCGACAGCAAGGTAGCAAACACCACTTGGTCAGCTCCTTTAGTGGCTGCACAGAGCCACTTCTATGCAAAATGACATCTGGCAGCAGAGGTTTTGGTTTCACAGCAGAACACAGTTCTTGCCAGCAGAGGCCATTTTACAAGACAGCAAAACTCTAACGAAGAGGGTTTGGGAAGACAAGAAAAAATCCACAAATATTACTTAGTTCCCTAACTTGATACCAATCAGCCTTTCTATTCATGAACCATATAAACCATAATGAGGCCCTCAAAGATGCATTTTGCCCACGTAATCACATATTCTATCACAAGGTGGTTCCCCCTCCATATTGCAAGAAAGTGGAACACAGCATGAACACTAAAAATAATAATAATAATAATCTACATTTCTGATATTATCTAGCTCAGCATCTTCTCCATGTCTCAACATAAAAGGACCTTTTCCACATGGATCCACTGTTTAGACCATTCAAGGGTATAACAGCCTCAAACATCAGCCAGTTCATGCAGTAATATATACACACACAAACCATCTCCAAGCAGGAGATATCAGGAACTTCATCCACTAATTCAGCTTGCACTGTCAGTCCAAAAGCACATCTGAACGCAGCTACTACTGGATGCTTGGTAAATAGTAAAAGGACAAAGAAATAAAATGCTCCCTTTCTCAAGTTCAGCCTTCCAGTTACCAGCAATCTTAAAGACTCAAAAACAGATTATATGAATATATTTGTGTTTAATGGATTCTTCTTCCTTGACTTGAATGGATTTTTGAGCTTTATTATAATGCTGGCATCCATAAAAGCCTTTGAGAAGTTTTACATCTCAGTTTAACATAAGGGGCCTGTATCTACCAGGAGGCCAGACCTCTGTGGGGACACCCTTTCTCCTCTACATCACACAGAACAAACCACAACAGATTTTTCCTCCCTTCTACAACTTTTTCCCCCTGTATAAACAAACACTGCTGATAATAAACCACTTGCAGAAAGTATATTCTGCACTGAGGTCCTTAGCACACATTGCAGTAGAAGACTTTAAGCACACGCTAATGCCAAGGCAGTGTTTTTCTACCTCAGCCAATACACAAAAACAAAAGAGAAAGTGAAATAGATACAGACTGTAAAAAACATCCTTCACCAAGGCTTTCCAAAACAAGTTTTAAATTCTGAGCAAAGCACGTAGCTTTCTCCTCAGAGGGATATAAAGCCACAAGAAACTGAAGGGGTTTAGAAGAAACACTCATTTCAAACATAACAAAGCTATAAAAGGTAACAGCAGTTACAGAAGCACAGGAAAAACTGCAGACACTCGAGTACATCTTAAAGAGAGCAAGCCACAGCCTTTATCTGTAGCAGTCATCTCAAAAAGCTTTGCTTGCCTTCCCCTCTACAGTTTCTTCACACAATCATAAGAACTCTAGTTAAACAATTTAAAATGTGGGATTTGTCCTGCAACACAGCTATACCCCAACCAAATCACCATTCAGCAGTTATAAACAATTGGCTTATTCAATTTAAATAACCAATACAATTAATACATTTTTAAAATTCTAATGTTTTCCTTCATATTCTAGTAAGTGCCAAAACCAGTTTTATCTACAGAATCACCACAATGATACCAGACCTTTAGGACAAAAGTATTCCAAGCACACTCGTACATAATTATAAAGACAAAAGGTATTATACAGCAGTCAATTAATTAAAAAGTCAAATCCTGTACTAGTCTAAGCAAAAACAAACCTGATGTTTCCTTGAAATAAATCAGTTGCAGACTTGCAAACCAAGTTCTTACATTTCTGGTGATCTCATGAACTTTCGAGCAGTGAGTGCCAACAGTTGTTTCGCAACTTAAGAGCAGCAGTTGGCTCGTCTCAACAGCAACGTTTTGCCTCTGTTTTTGAAAGCAGTATTTAAGAAATGGAGGTTCAAAGCACAGACCAGCCAGCCAGTCACACCTCCAACAGATCTGTGTTGACTGACACAAACTAAGAACCTGACCCAGAGAGTCAACACTTCAGCCAGCATCTTAGAAATATCTTGGCCATACATCTGTCACCAAGTCTTACATTAAAAGTCTGCTTACATTTTCATAGTCCTTCATGGTCCGAGCTCTAGTTGGTGAGACTGTATCTTCTGCCACATCTGGTAACACTAGACATTTAAGAAGACAGAACAAGTTCAGACAGCAGAATCTCTAAGCAAGGCTTCAATTTGGAAACAGCAAAGGCCCACACTAATCTAAACATCACAAAAGTACAGCAGCTTTTGAGAAGCGAGGGAGGCATTTTTTTGCCCCTTGTTAAATTACATGTTAGTGCTACTAAGTATTTAGTATCCAGATTTCTTTCTGATCATTGTAAATTGTCTAGCACTTAAGCTCTCAAATTCCAACATCACCCATTTAAACCAAATTGTACACCAAAATTAAGCTTTGCAAGAGGCACTTTCAGTAAGTTCTCAGAGCAACTACAAAGGACTCCCATAGTAGAATTAAGTCCTATTAAACTATTAAAAAGCAGTTCAAACATTTCAGTATCTTACTGGTCAGAGGACAGGCCTCCACATTAGACTTAGGGAAACCATGGGCAGAGGAAATGGTCAGTATCTATGTTCCTAAAATGTAATCCCTCCTGAATGCACATGGACTTAAACTTCTGTTGCACACATGTTCCATAACAGCCACATTTAACAGAACTGCAAAACTTATTGTATAAAACACGTAGTACTTACATCATCTTAAATATAAAGAAGAGGTAGCTGAGGACTCAGACTGATTCACATACTAAAAGAATATATTTCATTTAAAGTACTTCCAAAACAGTTAAGCAACTACATAGAGCAGTCTTGAAAATAACCAGCCAGTGGTTTTTTAATCTTGACATTCTAGTTAATTTCACAAGACAGCTTTCCTAGACCACATGCAGAACACAGTAACATTATGTTGCAGCATTGGTATGTTTCTTGTATTTGTTTCTTTTCCTGAGCAAACAGATTTTTCCTAGTGAACCATCTAATTTGTTTTAGTTTCAATTACCTACTTCATCTATACAATTAAGTCAGCCAAGTTGTGTTGCTGGATATATGCATGCATAAAGAGAAATCAAAAACATATACCTCAAATACACATAACAGAACACAGAACAGCTAACCACACTGGTAGGTTTCAAAATAAAACTATTCAGCCATTGTACTTTAAAGTAAGTGTTTCAAGCTAGTTTCCCACACCTGAAGCTGAACATATTTACACAGACATTACATAGAAAAATGTACTGAATTACAGCTTCTGTTCAACAAGGCTTCTCAACGCATGAGCAGATTAAAGATGAGATATTGAGTCTAGATCAGGTTTTCAGGCAGGAAGTAACTGAACAGTTGAACTGGGAAAACGAATGATACACAGCATGCAACTTCCCTAACGCTGAGCAGGAGATGAAACCGTAATATTGCCTTGCTGGATGCTCCAAGTATTTTAATACAGGCTCCACAAAACCGCTGATCACCTTATGTAAGGCTCAGAGCCATAATGACCGCAGACAGCAGTAACTGCAGCAGCTGCTGCCGGTTTATAGCCTTAAAAAGTGCAAAAAGCTGCATCAATTCAAGGCTTTTTCTGCCTTTTCTCCTCAGACGTGGCGGGTTTTGCTCAGGTTTCGAGACCCGCACGAAGCTCCCAGCCCCGGGCAGAGGGGAGGCGGGCGGGACGGCGCGGTGAGGGGCTGGGGGTGCCGGGCGGGGAGGCACCGAGCCGGGC
>NW_010326544.1:175328-197986 GCF_000700745.2 Antrostomus carolinensis | reverse complement strand
TGCTAATTCACTGTGTAACCTTGTGTCTGTCGCTAAGCTTTTTTGTGCTCTATTTTCCTCGTCAGTAAAATGAGTATTATAATAGTTACTTTCCTGATAAGAGTTTCAGTTAATCAATTTCTAAAGCCCTTAAGTACAGAGAGACACAAGATATCATATCAACAAAGTCCAGCGTTTATCTGTGGCTGGATATTCTCTGAACTGCACCATCTGTAAATGAATATGACCTAATCTATATAAACCAGAAAAATTCCTATCGACTTTGATGAATAAACACTTTTTCTTGCAAATAATACCTGGGTGTTTTTGTCACAGGCAGGATTTGCTTCTTAAAAAAATGTATTTGAAAAGCAAATTAAAAAGGTTTCAGGTGGGTTGGTAGAATTTAATTCCCTTAATGACTGGATTGCTTGCACAGTTTGTCTATACTGTTTCTTATAGTAACTTGAGTCAATCTTCATGCTGCTGGTGGTAGCAGTAGACAGAAAAAGTACTACATTGGTTTTGGCTTAAAATTCTGAGTTTTTGCCAAGGAAAAAAGGAGGAGGAAATAATGAATTTTTGACAGGCGTTTTTCAAACAATAGAATAGTAAATTAGGGCCTGGGAATGAAGATCCTTTTTTACAAGAGTCGACTAAGGAGCTTAGCTTTTTTAGCCAAGCAAAACTGAAGGCTGAAAAAGAGGAGGCGATTGTTGCACATAAGTAGATTGGGGCGTAACAGTGGGAAAGGAAAAGAGCTATTAAATCATAGGGACAATGCTGAAAGAAGAACAAATGGGTATAAACAGACCATTAATAAATTCAGGCTGTTCATTAGAAGAATATGTTCAAATAGCATAAGAGCTGGATTATAGACATCCTTTAGATAGGAAGAGGCATAGGCAGGTGAAGCAACTCACTTGGGTTTGAGATGGAGCCACTCACACTGCAGCCAAGTGGCCTGGGCAGAGGAGTGAACCTGAATCCAACTCCATAACTATCTCATATTTGAGCAAGTCAATTGATTTTAGTATTTCCTTCAGTTTACTACATTTCCAGGAAAATGTAGAGGATAGTTCCCTTTCTTCTTCTTCTTTTCTACATATATCATGGCTAGATTTTAAATTGAGGAGCTGGATACCACATCACCATTGTGTCACATATATTTCTTCTATTCCAATATTTTCTCCACATTTAAGTGTTTTTACTGCCTTCTCACACTCTCTGCTATTACTGTCCAACCCTTATTTCTTCCTCCACCTTGCAGCCTAAACTGTTTCAGCCCTGTCATTCATTAAGTAAAGACATACAGCTGCAGTTGATGGTTACAAGCTACAGCAGAAGTGGAGCAGCTTGAATTTAAAATGTGCTTGTTTCCTTTCTTGCCCTGCTCATTTTGGGCTGCAGTGGCTTTCACTGCAACAGCTCTCAACCTGCCTGAGTCCCAACAGCTCGACACTTTAATAATTTAAGTGATTTACATTCCCCAAAGTGCATCCGAACAGATTTATTATGAGCGTTTGCGACCTGTTCTTCTAAAGCACTTCTCTGACGTCTGTTCTTCATGAGAGTTCACCACCCAAGTCAGTTCAGAGTGATAATAGGAAGGTAAGTGCTGTTTCCTGAAGCTTATCATGGGAGCTAAGCCTATTAAGATGGGCTGATATTCGGGGTCTCTGTGTTCATTTAGGCTGTAGAATGTGCAGGTATGATTAAAATAAGATGCTTGGAAATAAAAAAGCTTCTGATTTCTCCCGTGTTGAATTTCTGTCCCTCTAATGAGAAACTAAGCTTGCTACCTCATGAGCTTTTGCCCACTTGTAGGTTAGTATTGTTGGTTTGGTTTGGTTTTGTTGTCTGTTTCCTCTGCCAGTCTGTCATATGCCAGCCCATCCCTTTGGATACATAAATCATCCACTTTTTCCTTGGACTGCCCTAGTCCCACAGAAGAGGGTGTCTCTTTTTCCAGGCCAACAGCAACCCACTTGGCAAAGCTTCTCCTACTTTATGCCAGGTTGGTTTATTCCCCATAGCTGTTCTCTGCTCCCCTTAACACCAAGGTGGGGTTTCCTGCAGATGTCTGACTGATCTCAACTGGCCTTAATCAGTTTTGTTCTGTTGCTGGAAAATCTTTTTATTTAAAACTTGTATTAAGAAGGTATCAAAAAGTTCTTCCTCTAGACAAATGACCCAGAGATTGTATTGTGCCAGTAGACAAGGAAAACATTTTTATAACTATTTTGGAACTGTGGCACTCAGAAAGTCAAGGGGACTTTATCCAAGGCCACATGAAATTTTGTAGAAGAGATTGGTACAAAATTGGTGCTCTAGGCTCTCTGCCCTGTGGATTACTTTCAAAGCTGTCCTCCCTTTTGAATTTGTACAAGTACCTGGCTTGGTCTGAGTTGCCCCAGTTCATTTTGTCCTGCCTCAGTACTGTGTAGTTAAAATTTCCCATTTGTGCTTTTATCCAAGCTGTTCTTCACCACTTTGCTGCCTGGCTTGAAATTTCCCTGCCTCACTGCATTGCTGGGCCCACATCTTTTTCTGCTCTGGTTTGTCCATCACTCTTAAACTTTTCCTTTCTGAGGAGCCTGCCCTTTCATATTTGAACACACACCACTCATGTTAAGAGCAGCAAACCAATCCTGCATTCCCTGTCCTGATGTGTCATATGGGAATCTCTCTGGAGAGAGCCCACAGTGAGGGCTACAGCTTCCCCCCTGACCTGTGAATTCTCTCCTGCTATGGGGACTGAGCACTGGTCCCTCATCCACTAAAAGAAGAAGATTTCAGCCTCATTTTTCACTGGCAGTGACTAAAATGACCAATCTGCTGCCTGCTGAGGAGTGAAAGGTCAGGCCGGGTCCACTCTATGGCTACTTGTTTTTCTCCACAGTGACCAATTTCAGACGGTAATAGAAGCATCAATAATGTCTCTGTCTTCTCTGACTGCTTCGTTTCTTCCTTTTTTTTTTTTTCTTTTCTTTTTTTTTTTCCTGATATTGATTGAAATATTGCAGCCTCCATTTGTTAGCTCAGCCCCTGAGAGGCAAGCTGAGGCGCTCACTCACAGCACGTGTCTTCCCTGTGAGCAAGATATGAGGAGTTGAACTAACTTGGGATCATGGAGGTGTTGACCACAGATTGCAACTTGTAGTCTCCTCCACTCGTGTTCTTTTGTGGCTGAGGTCTGAGTTTTCACTGCTCCGGGGAGTTAGCTGGCAGCCAAAATTCTGCTAACGTGTTTGCACGCTTAGAAGCAGCAGAAGAAAGACCCTCTCCAAGGATGGATCACTGTCCCAGTTCAACAGGCTCCAGCTCCTGCTGCCAGAGCTGCAGATGAAGCTGAGAGCAAGAAGGAGTATTACGGACAGGGGCTGTGTGACATGTGTGTCCTCAGAGACACCCTGGCTATGTCCCTGTTCAGCTCCATGCAAACCATGATCCAGACCATTAGGAATTCAGTGGAAACCAAGTCCTCCTTTCACCTTGGTGGAACAAAAAAATGAAAATATTTTTGTTTGTTTGTTTTATTTCATCAAACAAATGAAAATAACAACAAAAGGCTTCAAAAAACAAACCACTTGTCAGAGAGCTTCATCAGAGGTCATACTTCTTCCCTGTGGCTGGGTCAGGCCTAACAACATACTTCAGCCATAAGCTTTGACTCTTGAACTTCATGGCTCACCTATCTCAGAGTAAATTAAAGCTAATAGCTGGTTCAGTTGTCTCCCCAGTCTGGGACTTGTGATTTTTGAGCTCTCACCCCTTGAGCCACCATTTCTCCTTGCACAGGAGAATGATATGCTGTCTCTAGTTCCTACCAGACAGATACTGTGCAGAGCAGGAGGCAGACCCTATCGCTCACTGTTTTCCTCTGCTGCTGACTAATTCTAATTTCAGCAGCATCTCAGCCTCCAACATAGAATCACAGAATGGTTTGGGTTGGAAGGGACCTTCAAGCTCATCAAGTTCCAACCCCTGTGCCATGAGCAGGGACCCCTTCCACTCAACCAGGTTGCTCAAAGCCTCATCCAACCTGGCCTTGAACACTTCCAGGGAGGAGCAGCCACAGTTTCTCTGGACAACCCAACATATTGCAGAGCACCTCACAACTGCACCTGCAAGCAGTCCTACCTCATCATAGAGCTCTATGGCATCTACTCGTTGTCTTGGTCACATTTGGATTGGGTGTAAGACATGGTACTGGCTCCAGCTGACCTACTGTTCTGTGGATCATATATAGCCCATCAGAGTCCTTTCTAGAGTGCAGCTAGTGCTCCTTGCAAATGCTGATATCTCTCGACAGCTGAAAACTTGATGAAATTTAGTTGTTTAAAACAAGTCTGTTTCTGTGAGCACTTGCTTCTGACTAAAAGAGCTTTGTAGTGTGAAATGGCTTAAGTTAATTGATATTCAAGAGAGATAATTCAATGGTAATGCATTCATAAGCGATGTAAGTGTTTGAAAAATTAAAACATTAATTTAAATTAAACTGTAAACAAGGAAAAGATGTTGTATAAGTAAGGACTGAGAAGGCACTGCAGAATGCCTTCTGACTGGAGTAAGGTTATAGCTGTATGGGACATGTATATTTTAAAATGAGAAGAATCAGAATGTTTCAGGCTGTTTTCTAGCTCTTCTCAGAGTCTTTCCTCTCTGGTAAGAGGATAAAATAGTTCAGTGGTCACCTGAGTCTTCAGAAACCTCTGTTAACTCTCTTCTCCATCAGCCATCTCTTGTAACTGTTGCTGGGTCTCAGCGGGGCACTAGACCACCTCAGCCTGGGAGATGATGGCACTCCTACCCAATGTAATGCTTACCAGGATTAAAATCAGGCCATTCTGAAAAAATGCACTAACCATTTTCCCAATACCATTCTGTACCACTTCCAGCAGGAAAGCTTTTCTGGGTAATGTGGCATTTTCTGAGACGTTTCTCTTTACTAATAAATACCTGTTTTATAGGTAGACAAAATGGGTTGTAAGCCTGGGTCAATAAGGCAGGCTACAGCAGTAGATAGAGCAATAAGTTAAAACTTGGGTGACCTGGGTTCAAGTTTCTGCACTGCTACAGATCTTCTCTGTAATCTTGAATATGTCGCCTCTTCTCTCTGTCTCAGTTCTTTCCTGTAACGTGGGGCTGTCAACACTTTCTTGCTTCATGAGGTTTTCAAAGTATAAATACACTAAATGTGTGGAGGCACTCAAATACAGTGGTAGGGAGGGTCATCTAAATACCATACTTAGATAAGTAAGGATGATTATTTTCCATCTCCTTTATCCCTGCATTATAAAAATGTTTCCAGAAACCATTATTGCAGAAACCAAAGTAATTCTCTGTCCTCAGCTATTTTTGTATGTGGATGAGGTATGTATTTGGGGTGGTTATTTTATCACAAAGCCTTTCTCTATGTGTTAGTAAGTAGGGTTTATTTTGCATGAGTTTGTTCATCACAGCACCCCAGTAATATTAGCAAGTAAAATATATAAAGTTATATATGGTGAGGGGAAAATCAGATTTCTTCTCAGAGATTATTTGCAATAGAAGAGTCAGAATTACTTTAAACCTGTCCAGTACAGAGAATTCCCAGTAGCTTCAACATGTTAGTCTTTTGTTTTTCATAAGTTTATCTTTGATTCCCAGTGGGTCATAGTAAACTTGATTTGGCAGTATGTGATCCCTGACATTTCTTCTAATACAGTCCCTGTATCAGATAAGAATGCTGGGGTTTTTTTTCCTTATGAGTGCGAGGCAATGAGATTGTTCCTTAAAATGAACATGAAATCTGAGATGTCCAAAACAGCTTTCAGTATATGGGAAAGATATTTTTTGTTGTTATTATGATTTATAGAAAAAATACAAAAAGTAGAAATTCTAAGTTCTATCTTTATATCTAGAAGCAAATGGCCAACTGTAAGTTGCATCCTTTCATGTCTCAGTTTCCCTGTGTTTAGGCAAACACAATTAATTTTTAAGGCAAGATATGCCCTGTCTATGCAATGCTATATTCTATTATGATTTATTTAACCATTAAGATATTTTTTTAAAGCAAACGATTTAAAGCTGATAGTAAGAAATACTTTTCTTACACAGCACATAATTAACACATGGCACTCAATGCTACAGACTTTATTGAAGCCAAGAGCTTTGGAGGATTCACAAAAGGATTAGACATTCATATGAATAATGAGAAATTCTATTAGAGAAAATAAAAAATGTATGAGGGATGAAGAACTTCATGCTTCAGCGTATAAAGCAGCTGCTAATTGATGAGGGCTAGGAAAGAAACATGCCCCTGTGGGCAGGACACCCTGTGATGGTTTGCTACAGGGCTTTTTGAGCAGTACTGGGATGATGGCTGCTGAAGGAATCGCTGGCTGCCTGAGCCTCTGCCTGTTGCAATAAGGCAACTCCCATATAAAGGTAACAACTGAAATAAAAACTAAAGGTCCAACCAAGCCAACTATGGCTGAAGGTCCAGCCAAGTCAACTATGGCTGAGCCATAGTGGTCTGGTAGCCCACATCACAGCCAAACTGTGGTTCTTAGTATCGCATCAAAGTGTTTCTGAATTTCCATCTGTGTGAGGAGGTCTCTGAGACACCGTGAGTTCCCAGTGCAAGAGGATATTGATGGCTATGCAGGCAGTGTGTCCCAGGCACCTTGACATTGTGTGCTAAAACTTGTCTCATTTTCCCCATGTGTAATCCCAGGAAAAATACTCAAAAAAACAACAGAACAAAAAACACCCAACAAAAAAACCTGAAAAGCCACAAAGGTAAATTGCACCTGGTTGCTCAGTTGATTTGAAATCACTCCTGTCCAGTCTCCATCTGTCTGTTTATCCAGGGCCTTGCACAGACATGTTTGCACAAGGCATACAGCCATTTAGCAAACACATCAGGTAGCCAACCATATTTGCAGCTATCGAGCAAGCAATTATAGTTCATTCAATCAAAGGCTTTCATTTGATCCGGCTTCAATTAACAGGGAAGGCATTGTCACATCTGCCTGCAAGTTCAGAACTGTCCACAATTCAACTTAGATTATTTCTGTATTTCTACAGCCTTTGATAGAGTAAGATTGATTACAAGAAATAAGAAAAAAGAGTGACCTTCCTCAGACTTTTTCACTGGTGTTTCAGTTAGTATTTTATAATCACTGTTTCACAGAGAAATTGCTCTCTGGTTATTAATATAAAAATTATCACCTTCTTTGACTAATAAAATCAATAAAGGCTCCTATCCTTTGAAAAGGCCAAAAACCTTCTCTCTGTTCATAATTAAACATTTCAACCTAATCGGGAGCAATAATAACCTTCAAAGTTTTATAAAAATTCCTAATAATAATATCTTACAGAACACCTTTCCGCTCAGCAGGTTTCATGAATTGTGGCCCAAATTTGGAAAGTATCAGTATCTTTATGCGTGGCTGGACTTGGATATGCATGTCACTTTTTAAGGAGGATTTTTTTTTTGTGAATTTTCATCATCAGTGATAAAGAAATGCATATAGGGAGTCTATATATTGCGTTAATAACATGATTAAAAGGCTGTTGTTTCTGGGTTTGCCATGTAGCAGCCAGGTGATATCTTCATCATCAGTGATAAAGAAATGCATATAGGAAGTCTATATATTGCGTTAATAACACAATTAAAAGGCTGCTGTTTCTGGGTTTGCCATGTAGAAACCAGGTGACATAATTTTTAATTGTGGGTGCCTGCAGTGAGGCATTTGCATTCACTCAGAGACCTCTCGGAAAAGGATCAGACTGTTGCAAGTGCTGAGCATTTATAGGTAACTTTTATTAAAAATCAGATTTTTCAAAATGTTTTATTTCTTACATATGTGTTGGAACATAGAAGACAAAAGTACTTCTTGATGTCCCCTTGTTACAACAGGGTTAGCTATGAATATCTAGAGTTAATGTTCATGTGGTTGGTGATGATGTAAGCATCACATATCCCTTGCCTAACCTTCCATCCAGCCAAGGTGTCAGTGTTAACTTACACAATGGGAGTAGTGGGATCAAAATTCAGAATCTTATATGGAGAGATACTGCTTCTGCCTCTCTAATTTCTGCTGTCCTTTCCTGGACTTACATTTATCAGGATTACTTGCTTCTCAGGCAAGTTATCTCTGTCAAGCTTGAATGGCTATTCTCACAGAGTACCCAGAGACATGCGAGCTAATTAACTATCATCTTACATTTGATGATGACGAGCATCCATTGAGAACCTTCCATCCCAGTGGATCTCATGGAGCTTCACATATTAAACAAACCTGCATATGCCAAGCACAGGGATTACCTCTTCAGAAATGACTGGCAACCAGTTTTGAGTCGAATCACTCGACAGTTGAACAGCAGGCACTGGAGCTACGTGTAACAGTTCACGGCAGGGAGTAAGGAACACCTTTATGGAATGATTAACTTGTCTAAGAAAATGATGTCTCTGAAGGGCTTTCATTTCACATGTAGCTGCCACCAGGAACCCTGTAACAGAGCAGGCATGAAATGTGGGTTAGGGATCCCCTTTTACCCTTGCCCATGTATAGAATTCCTGCAGGCATCATAGATATATATGTTAATTTAGACTGAGGTAATGATAACTCAAAATTGACCCTTTTGACCTAATCCAATCCTTTCTTGAGCATAAACATTTCCAAACATGGATGTTTTCTTACGAAAGAAAGTCCTTTTGGTGTCTCGTGGCCCTGAGTTTTGTTGTATGGGCAAGTCCTTTGACTTCCCTTTTGGAAGCATCTGTTTTGGGATGAATCATTTAATCTTCTCTTCAGAAGTTTCAGGTATGTGGTTTTGTTTGGAGATGACTTGGTTCTGGCTTTTGACAAAGTCCTCGAGTCTTGTAACAACCAAAATGCACAACTGCAGTTAGGAGAAAAAAAAAATGAAAAACCTCAAGGACTTTGTACCCTGCTCCCTTTCTCCATGTGTGGGTGAAGATAATAGTTTGTGCACACTATCAATAGATGAAAGAGCTACCCAAATACTGAGTGCTGGTGTAGGACAAGACTGGATGGGTGTGAATCTGTGCAGCCCCACTGAAGATGATGAAATTGTGCTGATTTCTACCTGCTACGGATCAGGCCCTTTATTAGTGTTATCGTCTGAATCTGAGTTCCAGCTCTCCCCCATGTTTACTCATCACTGACTTTATCACATCCCCTTTCATTTGCTTCCTTTCTGAACAATTTACATTTCACCCCCTTGGAGCTTTTTTGAGACTCCTTTCATCTCTCATCATAATGTTCAATAATGACATTTCCATTTGCTTCCCTTTTCATGAGGTTCCTTTTTGAAAACAGGATCTGACCTCTCCCTTTGTATTCTCCCATCAGCCAAGAATCACATTGTGCATGAATTTAATTGACTTATTACATCTTTACAGAATGTGGTTACTTTAGTTTTGTGTGTGTTCTGTTTGTTTGTTTGTTAATTTCTGGGTCTTTGAGAACAAGATTATGCAATTTCCAGAGCCTATTTCCAATTACTATTGAATCTTTCAATTGAACTGAATTTCATTGTCAGATGGAAAATAGAATGAACTGAAAATTCAACTGAAAACATGTCAGTATTGTGGATACATGTGTTAGTGCTAATATAGAATTTATCAGCTTATTTTCTCTTCTGGGGCAATGTAGGGAGGAGAAACATCAAATAAACAAAAAGCCAGTATGTTTCTTTTCTTTTACTGAAAGAAAGATCTGTATTGCACTGAACAAAGCCTTATTTGTCCTGTTATGATGAACATGAAACCCACCTGATCCTGTTCTTCAATCCTCAGATGCAATGAAAAACTCCTACTCCTTTCAGAAAATCTCCAGCATTACTGTTCTTTAACTAGCTCCTGATCTGGTATAAACCAGCTTATCAGTATTGATCTAGAGGGAATGAGATTGATTTACACCTGTAGAGAATCTGGTCCTTTATTATAAAAAGTCACATTGGAGCTGGTGGCACTTTGTGCAGAATGAAAGTAAGTTGCTTCTGTGACAGAAGCAACATAACAGTTCCTGCTATTTTATTTGCCTTTTTGAGCGTTTCCAAGCACTGAACCAGCATTTTTATAGAACTATCCACAATGACACCAAGATCCCATTCCTGACTGGAAATAGAGTTAGGCTGATGTTCCTCATGTGCATTGCTTAGCATTTATCAGCATTGAATTTCAGATGTCATTTTATCACTGAATCGTTATGTATCTCAAAAGTCTTCTGTGATTCTCTATAGTCAGCTTCAAATTTGCCTATGTTCAGTTATTTTGTGTCTCTGACTAACTTCATCTTCTTGTTATGAATCCCCTTCTCCATTTCACTTATTAATATTTCAATATGTTTGCTTCCTGTCCTTTTAAGCAGTTAACAACAAAACTTTTCCTCACATTGCATTAAGTTGCAGCTTCTTTAAGAGCTTTTGGATGTTATTATGAGAGGTTTGTTTTATTTTCTTTTTTAATTCCTGAACACTACATTGACTACATCATCCTTATTGATATATTTCTTAATTACTTAGAAGACCCCAGAATGATTTGTGAGGCATGACTTCCCTCTACAACAGCTATATTGACTCTTCCCAAAGAACGATGTGTCCATGTGTTCACTAATTCTGTTGGGTTTAATTTCTAATAATTTGGCTAGTTTGCCTGCTTCAGCAAACAGATCTGTTGATTAGGGTGTGGTGTGAGCTCCAGAGAGTGTTTTTTAATTCTGGAGTTGTATTTGCCAGTTTTCCTTCTTGAGCTGAGACTGCTTTCCACTGAGTTCAGAAGGTGGTTGGCATGACTCTGCGTGATTGCCTACCAAAGAAAGATCAACGTTGACTGGAAGCTGAAACCTCACATTTGTCACAATCTACTTTCTCTTCATCTTCAGGTTATGGGGAGAGCAGTGACTACCTTTTCAGTCCATGTATGCAGATTTGTCACTGCACCAGGCAAAAGTTGTATTTACAGAGATATGAGCAAATTGAGATTGTGTGGTTTTTTTAAGGATAGGATTTTGCCTGCCCTACGTTTTGTCTGGCAACTTAACAGCCTGCACAAGTAATATTTGTGCTCGAGTCTTCCTTCTGATGGAAAGGAAAGCAGAGCTGTGAGCAGCAGGAGCTATAAGAGTTCTTCAAATTGCAGACCCACTTCGCTCCCTCTTCTTCCTGAACCATTTGTCCAGTAAACTCAAAAACCAAACAAATGTGGATTATTCCCTAGTTGAAGAGGGTTTTACCTTTAACTGGTATAAATCAGAACAACTCCAGAGAAGATTTTTTTTGAGCTGAAGATCTGGCCACTTTCACAGAGTCCAGGTATATCTGCAGATCAATATTTTTTTTCTTAAATGACACAAATCTCACAACTTTGTCAAAAAGCTTTGTATCATTCTGGCAATCCAGCCCAGCCTTAAACTCATGCTGTCTAACTGTCTTTAGGAGAGGTTTCTGTATTTTTTTGGTTGGTAGGTTTGTTTTAAGGCTGGTTGCCTCAGTAAAATTCCCATGTGGACTGAGTTATGGTTAAAACCCACGCAAAAGTAATGTCTAGATCAAATGGACATGATTATCTTCATTTCTGTAGGATTCTCACTCCTGACATCAGCAGAGGAACTAGTCTATTGACAGAGTAAGAGGTCGGAACTTGGCCCCACACTTGTTTGTCTTCTGGTTTAGTGGATAAATTGGGGACTGCTGTCTGCAGAACAGTTCTGCCCCTTGTCACCTGCATAAATTTCACTCCCAGGATCAGGTAAACTTTTATTTTGTTAATATATGATACGTTTATTAAATGAGAAGCCAACCCCCACGAAATTACTTTTCCTTATGGGCCAGGGTCAGCTTTACCAGTCCTTGCTATCCCATTCTGATTCTTTCCCAGCTACTTGGAAGTCTCATCACTCTCAAGTGGTGAGCCTTAAATATTTCCAGTGACATTTCCTTGGCCTCTGGTGATTTAATGTTATTAACCTGGTATGTTATTAAAGTGACAGGAGATGTCTCCCATTCACAGGTATATATTTCCAAAACTCATTTGAATTTTTATTACTTTATTTTAAGGGGCAGGTTGTGCAGCAAGGAACAGGCAGGGAGGGCACATGAGGGGAATGTGCCTGGTGCTGGGTATCAGATCTCCGCTGTATGTAGATTATAGGTTCTGGCATAATTTCTTCCTCTCCATAGTTTATTTCAGAATTAAGAGTATTTCTTAGTTTGAGCAGTCAAACTAGAGTATTTCCAAAAGTGTCTGTTTCCTGAGACTGCAGCCCATTTCAAAGGGATCACCTAGGGAGGAAATGGGCTTTTATCTACTTTGCAAAATCCCACAAATTTTATGCTTTACCCAGATCTCAATCTGAGTCTGCTTAAGTTTCATTTTACAGCTGTTGTTACTGTAGGCAAAATCTAAAGCACATATAAACTTAGGACAGTGTAGAAATAAATCAAGATTCTTAGCCAGCACAAATCAGTGACTTTAAAAGAATTTGAATGGAGTTGTAGTAGTTCCTTCTTGCTGCACATGTGATCTACAGGGCTTGGGTTTGCCCAAATATAAGGGGGAAGTGATTTCAACCACTCAAAAAAACCCCAAACCTAGCTCCATAATAAAATCTCTGTTTACAAAAGGCCCATAAATTTTCAAGAACACATTTTGGAGGTTTTATTCCCTTTTTGTGGGGAGACTGACTCATTAAAGATTTGGGCAGAAAACTGTCAGGATGTGTTCTTTCTGATTCTAGAAGTGAGGAAAAGATGAGCTCTTTTCTAACCACTCATTCAGGAAAGCTGGGTTATTAGACCTCCATCAGCTACTGACACTCTTGGAACTTTTGTCATGCTTTTATTCCTGTCTTTCCACATCCTGTCCAGTGTGTCATGTATGATTTTTCTTTTTAGGAAATCTGAGCAAATATAATATCTTCAAATAATTTGTGAAACAGACTCTCTGCATTTTCCAATGGGTCTTCGGTTCAGTACTTTGATCCAAGCCCATCTCTCTGCTTTGTTCATTAAAATGATATCACTTTGAAAGTATATTTAGAGACACTTCCTTTGTCTATGGCTTACCAGCTCCTTTCCATCTCCCTGTCTCAATATCAGCACAGTGGTATTTTAGACAGTTCACTGAAAACTTTGCAAGCTAAGAAATGATACCCTGTACTGCCAGGGCTTTGTTCTTAAACAAGACACTCATTACTTTTCTGTCACGCTTTAAAACTGGTATTGCAACAAACCCCTCACATTCAGGTTTATTTTTACCTTTTCTGTGTAATCTCTAAAATCACTTTAGAAAAATACTGTATCAAAAGCTGATAGTAAACTCTCAAGTGCCTGGCAAACGATTTAAAGCAACGATGTTCACTGGGGTAAACCTCAGAGATTTCTTTTGTAAAGTTCCACCTACATAATCTCTTAGAGGTAGATATTGA
The DNA here is from genome assembly GCF_000700745.2 of Antrostomus carolinensis. Taxonomy (NCBI): domain Eukaryota; kingdom Metazoa; phylum Chordata; class Aves; order Caprimulgiformes; family Caprimulgidae; genus Antrostomus; species Antrostomus carolinensis. The sequence continues at coordinate 184,562 of NW_010326544.1, read as the reverse complement.
GAACTTGCTATTTACTTTAGTCTGGAGACATTTCTTTGCTTTCAGGGTTCATCTCCTTTCTGTCCACCAATTCTTTTAGATAGGAATGTTGCTGTTTCCCTACTGTTTAATCTTTTTCTCTTGCTTAGCAGTTTCCTTTGCTGTCATCCCATACACATGCAAAGCATGAGCAACCCACTTGCTCTGTAGCTGGTGACTGGAGGCAAGACCGTGACTTACACCTGATAGTGAAGAAAACCAGTGCTGGGAAAGGCAGGCTGTGCAAGTTTCACTTTGCTGCAGGATGACACCTGTAGCCCAGGAGCAGGGGGTTGGTCCCATCCTTGGCTGATGTAAAGTGATAAAGTGTCAGTGGATTTACTTCCTGAGAGCTCCTTAAATGAGTATTATAATATGCTGGCTTTGAAAAGATGTCTGGTTGAATTTGCCCTCTGTGACCTGTGTTATTCTCTTTCTCCTTCATCTTCTGTTTCCAGGGACTGAGTGTTGCTTCTCTCCCAAGCAGCCATGGGAAGCATCGTGGGCCAAGGCTCCAGCAGCATTTCAGACACGTGTTCTCCCTGGCCTGCAGAAGACATTCTTTTTATAATTCACGGGATAACTGAGGATAAAGAAAATGCCATGTCTAACCCTGTGAAGAAGCTGCAAACCGAACATCTGGACATTTTTGCATGTGAAATTGCTATCAAAGAGCTCTGCTCAAAAACAAGTGCTCTTGGGGAGTTAGGGAGGGAGTAACATCAGTATGTGGGATGGAAGTGTGGTATAATATTTTCTAAAACATTTTTGGAATACGCATTGCTAATATCTGGATCTACATGGGAAAGTTTTACTGGTTATCTCCGTTGAGTTATAGTGGGCTAAAATACAAGAGCCCTCCTAACTTTCCATCTTAAGTAAGTTTTTTTTATTCCCCTATGAAAAGCTATAATCATCTCTCTGCCTCCTGCTCAAGTCTTTTCCTGACTGATACCCTAACCTCCATGTCATTGCAGTAAATTATCATTTGTAATATCTGACTCGAGACTTCTTAGTCCTCATGGCCTCATAACATGACTTGGGCCATATTTATTTAGTAGATAGAAGAGGGTATGTCTTAAATGTATTCTTCTGGGTTTGTTTTTGTTTAAGGAGAGGTTACTGAGTGTTTTTAGTTTTGGTTTGATCTTTTTTCCCTAATCTGTTTTAAACTCCTCCTCTAGTGACCAAACTTACATTAAAACAAAAGTCCACTGCTACCAGAAGAAGTAACTTCATTTACGTGTTTACATCTTTAGAAATATTCCACATTTAAATGCATGCCTTATGATGCATTTTAAAAATCATTCTTCAGCAGAAAACTCTCATTTATTTTTAATGCTGAGTCCCTAAAAAGCCAGATTTTGAAAGGAACATATAACTGAGTGGAAGTAAAGTGATATGTGTTCTTTTTGAATCACTCTGACGCAAACATCAAGAAATCCCATAGGCAATTTCAAACAAAACCTTTCCTTTTCACACTACGTGATCTCTGGGAAGTAGCTTCATCGTTTTGCCTTGCTCTGAGGTGTGCACACAGGCAGAGGTGTACCTCCCCTTTGCGTGGTGTCCTGATGCTGTGTGATGTTTGTGACCCCTGACAATCTCACCTCTTCTTTCCTGCTGCATAGTCCTTTCCCAACACACCTCTGTCCTTTCACCATACCTCATGGAGTCTGTTGGGGTTTTTTTTTAATTTATTTAGAAGCTTTTTGTTCTCCAAAGAACAACTGTCTGTGCATATTAATCCTTCATTTTGCACACAAAGTGTAAGCAATTTGTTACTCCTCCTCTTACTCAACTACACAGACAACATGGACACGGTTCAGCCATGAATGTGCATTGCCTCCTTTCTTTTAATTTCACATGCTGACTCCCTCCATGGTCAGACACTACATGTAGTCTTTCCATCTTGTTATGGCCTCTCCCAGCCCTGACCACAGGCAACCTGTTCAACCATATCACCACACTATTCTGCATACACTCCTTGGCTGCTCGCTCTTTATCTGGTGAGCACGTTCACAGACCCAATGGTGACACGTGTCTCCGCCATCCCAGAAAACCATCCATCTCCAGATTTTCTCCATGTGCAATGGGGAGGTGTGACCTCCCTGAGCAAATTAATGCCATTGCGTGACTTCAAGCAATGCACCTGCACTCCCCCTGTCACACACACCACATTTTTCTTCTCTCCTGTTTCTCCCCACCTATTATTTCAGACTCCTAGACATCCCTGTGGCCAATTAAAGTAATGGTGATGTCCAGCTAATGCTCCATTCCCTCTTCAAACCCACTGCAGTTACATAAGGCTGGGTGCTAGGTGTGCCAGCCATCCCGGAGCACATAATGGATGCTGCATTTGCCTACGCTCGCTGTACTTCCAGTATCTACATCAGCGCTTTGTAAAGCCCTTTGGGATACTGTGAACATGAAAGACGCTATATAAAACCCAAACTCTATTCTATTCTAGAACAGTGCTTTTAAGTCCTTTTATCACAGAATGAGGCAAGGGTTGAATTGAGCCTAGAAATAGCAATTTAAAGTTTTCATGAAAGAGTAGAACAGTATATGTTTGGTATATTTTAACATAATCTGAGAACAGTAAGTGCACTAAAAGCATACCACTTATTTGTGGGTGGGGAAGTGGAGAGGAAGGGGAGAAATGTAAGTGCTTGTTTTTCTTTGGGATTTCGTTTATTACAGGATCTGTCAGATCTATCGGGATGACAAAGGGGAGGGGGAGAAAAACACCCTCAATAAAGGTTTCTGATTGTTTGAGTTCAGGAAAATAACAGCCTGTTTCAGTTGTTTGAGTGTGGAGAGTTATTTGGGATGTGATCTGAAACTAACTATGCAGCTGAAGAACATAAGTAGAAAGCCTCAGGTTTTAATAGCATATACCAAAGCTATAAGGTTATGAGTTAAACACAATTGCTAGCAGGATGGCTGTAAAGAAGTGGCTGTCTGCAGATGGTGTGGAGTTAAGCCAGGGCCTTGGGATCTAAGGACAGGCAGTAGAAGATGGTACTAGGAAAAAAAGAGGCATCAGATGATTTAGGATTCAGGCAGTCACCTCCAACAGTGCATTGGACATTGCAGTGGGACTGGTGAAAAAGAAGAAAGGGGGATCTGGAGTGTCTGGATTACGTGTTCCAGATCCTTTCATATCTCCTTGCAGGTCATCCAAGGTCAGCTCTGCACACAGACACCAGAACAGCATCATGTACTCAAGCTTCAGTGCACAGTCACTATACATGGCTGGATATTTTCTTGAAAGGACCTGACTGTCAGATAAATCTGAGTGTTACCTGGAAGTACCCAGAAGTACCTTCATTTACCACTTTGTCAAACTTTGCTGCATTGAAACGTTTTAGCAGGAGTGATTGTATAGTCTATGTTAATTTGAGATTCTTTGCTAGAAGTATTGCATGGTACTGACCGTGGATGTTTATCTATGGGAATTTCCCAAGGACAAAATGCTTATGATAAAGCCCTAATAGTCAGTACTTGCTGAACTCACCAAGTTAGTCAGTTTTTAATCTGTTTAGTGTCCTTTGTATTACTGTAGCTCTAACTTTTAAAATCAAAACATTTTACGATACTGAGTCAAAGGCTTTACTAAAGCCAAGTCCATCAATATGATTCAGTCCAACTTGGAATCTCCCCAAATAATTAAATCAGCTTTATTTGATAAACCTTATTTTCCATAAAATCATGTTGACAGTCATTAATTCTATTTCTATCCCTTAATTCTTTATTAATTGGTTCCTCTATTAGCTCTTCCATTATTTTCACTGCATTTATGTCAGGATAAATTATCAATCCAGAGGAACTAGTAATCCCATGTAGCATTATTTTTTTTTAACGTGACATTGTTATCAGAGCATCCTGTTTCCTGTAATTCTTTTATTATTTAACACTTTAGCATTTGTGGGATAGATATTTTCTTAACTGTCTCTCAATTTAGAGTATGCAGACTGGTTTGTATTAGTTGTTCAACTATTGGTGAATTTAAATGACCTCCTCACATTCCCTTCTATCAGCAGTCTTCAGTTTAAAGTTTGGTGTCACAGTAAAATCAGCTTCTCGGTTGGTCATTTATGCAAGTCTTGTAACTGATTTATCCTTGCTCTGTTCATGTCTCCAAGCCTTGTAAGCATGGTTTTCTCATCCCTCCCCTCCTTTTTCATTCCACTCTTCCTTGAAATATTTCATTCTTCAGTTATTATACATTTTTTTAGAACTTCTTTTTATCAATCCTGCTTGCCAGCCCGTGGCCAGGGCAGGGGATCTCTGTAACAATTCGTAGCCCTGTTTTACATTCCTGGAGAATTTGTTGGGGTAGGGGTGAATAGCAGCTCACATATCTACAGGATTGTGCATTTAGAGCTTCTCGTTTCTCTCTCCGAAGGAGGTCCTGCCCTTGCAGTTAGATGAGATACTCATCCACAGAGCTGCTTTAAAGCAATGTGCTTTTTGCTTGAATTTTGATCCCTTACCTTCCAGATCTCTGTTGCAATGGACGTAGCAGTTCTTGTGACTGACTTCCTCCACATACTCTGCACATTAGCTGCCTTGATTTATTTCTAAACCTAGACATAAAAAAACTCTGAAACCTGTTCAGGTCCTCTCCCTTCTTCCAAAATCACCAGCATTTTTTCTGTTACAGACAGTATTTTTGTCTTAGAGATAAAAGTGAAGGGGTAATAGTTCTTCCCTACTACAACATACAATCTCTTGGTAAAATTCTGTGATTCCAGTAGTGAGGACTATAACATCTTCGTACTTCAAATTACAAATCAACTTGAAACTTACTTCAGGCATCCTCTAAAAACTTTCCTCAGAGCCAGCTCTTTATACTGCAGTATATAAACTGTTATTGAATAGAATTGCCTTTTTTCCATCGTTATTAACAGTTTGTCATCTCTGCTTTATCATCACCAGCCGTAGCATGTTGTAGTAGGCTGATGCTATTGTTAGTTTTTCTTTTATCCCTAACATACTTTAAAACCTCTCTTTATTTTCTTTGGCTCTGCCAAAGATGGATTTTCCCCTGATGTTTTTTGTCTGTATTAAAACATATTATATTTAAAAGGGCCAATAGAAAGTTAATTTCAGATGTGGATTCCTCCCTTCATATAACAGTAATCATCATAATAATAAAAATATGGGAAAATAGCACTTATGTATTTTTATTTCCCTTGTCACTGCAGGTCTCTGTATAATATTATTTGATATTATCTTGGTTAATTTTAAATGTCACAAGCACTGGAGTTTCTACAATTTCTCCACAGAGATATGTCCAAAGCCTAATAGATATTCCTTTTTCATCTTCTTTTTTTTTTTTTTCCCTAATGATGACCTTCTATTTTTACTCCTTCGCCACATCTACGCTGTTGTAATTGAGGGCAAAATTTGGCCCTTTGACATCAATGGAATTATAGTGGAGATTAATCTATTCCACTTAGATAATAAAATCTTACCTTGTAAATCAATCCTTCCACTCCCTAAATCATCTCTGAAGATGTTCTTTGAGTTCCCTCCAAGTTGTCAATATGTTGTTGGTGCTGAGATACTCAGAAATGACTGAATGTTTGTCTCATTGAGCCCAGAGGGAGGAAAAAAAATGACCTCTCTTGACAAGAATTTATATATATCCTAAATAACCCTGTTCTCCTGTTATTTGCTGCCATATTAACCCGATGTGTTAATGTGTGATTTATGCTTATCCTTCAGTCTTTCTGAATAATTCACTTCCTGAATAGCTGCAATTCAGGTCATTTGTATTTGTTCATTTTGTTGTGCAACTGAGATGTTTTCCGTCTGTTTTTATTCCAGGTTGACCAGGTGTTTATTGTTTTTGCACTTGGATATTTTGTTGATTTTTCACCTTAGACAAATAGCCTTCCCTTTTTGATTTAACCTTGAAAATGAAGCTAACAATGTGGCCAGCCTGCACTTTCCAATTATGGCTACAAACTTTATCATTCTTTTGCATTTTTAAAGGATATTTTGGCCTTCCCATGAGAAGCGTTATGCCTCTAGTTACTTCCCAGTGCTCTCAGGGTTGAATCCAAAGTATATTTAAATATACAATGACACCTCTATTGATCTGGTCTTTCAGTGCCTTTGTCACCTTGTGCATTTCCCCTTGTGGGTATAGGAGACACAGGGCCAAATCCTTTTGGTGTAAATAAGCACACTTCTTTTAACACTGTCTGGCACAACGACTCCTTAGCTGCAAGCCTAGTTTGAAGGGTGAGGGGTTGGGGTTTTTTTAATCCTTTTTTGACTATTATTTTACCATTCCCATGATTTTTCCATGTCTTCCATCTTACTTGAGAGCCTTGCTTGGATAAATCCAGCCCCAGACTGTCTCTCCTCAGCTGGCTAAGTCAGTTTTATTTCTGCTGCTCATGGTCTTTTTTAAGCTGAGTGCCAAAAAGCACTGAGGTGAGCAGGGTGAATGGGCTGGGAAGAGGGGAAGCATCTCCAAAGAGGGAGTAGCAAAACAGAGGAAAATTCTGGGACTTCTTTTTGAAAGAGCAGTGATGAAGGTTAATCTCGAGCCAGCTGGCCCCGCTGGCTGGCACTGCTGATAGACAGAACCTTTATCAAGTGTCAGCGAAGACATATGACATTTATCACCGTGGAAAGCCGGGTGCTGCTGCACTGACAGAGCATATTCAATACATGCCATCTCCACTGTACTGAGATCCCTTAATGGCAGGATTTCTTGCTGAGATTGGGACAGCTCTTCCTTCTGCCTCATCTCTGCTTTTCCCTTCAGCTCATTTTTTGCTTCTTTTTCCAGCTTTCCCTCCATAAGTTTTTCTTCCATATTTTTCCCTATTTTTTTTTTTCTGTTCCCTATCATTCAGTTTTCCTTTTTGTGTCTTGTTTTTCTTCTCCTTTCCAACATTGCCCCTCTTCTCTGCCTTTACTCCCACTGTGTTCTTGCTCACATAGCCCAGGGAAGCACCACTGAACCCTGTACCCTCAGATATGCACAATGTAACTGCGGAAGAGTAATTTTCAGACCTGAGTTATAAAAGATTTCAGATCACTTCAGGTCACAGGGAAGGTAAACAGCTGCTTTTCATGAAACTCAGACTAAAAGACTGGAATTCCTTTCTCAATGGATCTAAACCCTTTTCAGGTGTATTAGGACTGTGAGTTGAGCTTATGGACACATTACTTGCTGCACAGAGTGCTGCTCGATGGGAAGAAAGGAGATGTGAGGCACTACAATTAAGTGATTATGCAAATCTAAACGGGGATTTTATTTTAAACTATTTTCCAGTGTGAACATGATGTGATTGCAAGAGACACGTGAACTGTTCTTGGAGCCAAGAAAGACGGACAGCTTGCCCCTGCAGAATACACACCTGGGAATAACCGAGCCAGTCACTGGATGTCACCATTGAGCTGCAGAAATGTGGCTTGAAGTTCATTATTTATCTGCTTTTAAAAGTACTAGTTTTTAAGGAAAGCATCTGTCACTGGAAACCCTTGGGTGAGTCAGCACCTTGCTGTGGACTGGATCTTGCCTTTTGCTGAGACTGGGCAGTGGAATCTTGCCTCTGTGTGGATGAAATCAACGTGCATGCTCATCTTCAAAGGGAACATAGTGACCAGGGACCACTCTGAAGTGGGGGAACTTAATTTGGTGGTGGTTAGATGAATGTCCTGAGAACATAATGACCCACAGTCTGACAAACATCAGGAATGGTTTCCCTTCTCTGCACCACGTATACAACGCCTGAGCTACTGTGGGAAGGTAGATGCTCCACTAATGAAATACTAATACAAGTCATATTAATATTGCACAAACTCCCCTGAGCTTAGCAGAAGAGCCGAGAGCAGTATTGCCCTACCAGACATTCAGTAACCACCAGCACCAAAAGGATTTGGTGGCCTACTGCATGACTAGTGTCATGAGAATGAGAGCCCCAAACAGAAGGAAAACAGAGTAATTTTCACTTAACTGGAAATGTTCAGTTGCTTCTAGTCTCTTAGGCTGTTATGTAGGAAATTATCTCTGATGATCCAATTAGTAGAAGGGAATAGGGATCTACATGGGACTGAGAATATACTCATAGCATAGATTAAAAGAAAATTGTGGATTTCTATAAAGAAAAAAAAAGGAGAGGAGGGTGAAGAAAAAAAGCCAACAGCCAAAGAAAAGAGAGATCCTTTATTTCTCAGATTCTCTCTTGAGAAATGAGAGGAAGACTGTTGAAGGACTGATGTACCGATTTGGTCATTCCCAAACAAAACAAAAAACAGGTAAGACTTTATGAGATGCCTGAACCCATTGGGCAAGTTTTTGGCGAGAGCAATGTTTTAGTATAAGTAACTCAGCTTTATATAGAACCTCACTTGTTACAGACAAGTCTGGACAGACACTGAGGTCAAGAGAGGCAGCTGAAGAACAGGCAAGCCTAAGTAACTGTCTCAGTCTTCTTCCCTTTAAAGTAAGATAGAAGGCAGAAAATTCTAGAAGTGAAATAATAGTGGAACTGTGTAAGATATAGAAGATGTTATTTTTGTGGAATATTGGTCGTCCTCTGAGCACAAGGCTGTGCCGTTTAGAGAAAATCTATTTCAGTAGAAGAGAAGCCAGTCGAAGAGGAGGGGCTGTGAGGAGCAGGCAAGGTGCAGAAGAGCATTACACTAATAGCAAAGGGGAGGATGAAGAGAAGGGACAGGGAGCACTAATTTAGCACAAAATCAAGATGTTGAGAACCAGATTAATCGAAGTACCAAGAGAGATGAAGGAATAGAAAATCTTTAATTGCTTGTACACCAATGTGAAGATTCTGGGTAGTAAAGGAGGAATAGGAATTGCTCACATATGAGCATGGATTCGACCTACTTTGGTGTCACTGAAACCTGATGGGAAGATTTGCATGACTGCAGTGTTAAAAGCTCTGGTTACAATCTGTTTAGGAAGCAAAACCAGGCAAATAAAAGTGTGAGGGCTATATTCTTATGTCAAAGAATATTTGCATGTTTCTGAGTCTCTGAGACCTCAGAAGCAAATGATCTGAACAAACATTCTCAAAAATAAAGACCACATCAGGTCCTGGCTGCTCCCCGTTGTGGACCAGAGAGTGACTTGATTTCTCGTCTGGCTCTTTACCTGCCTCTCTGTTATAGGTAGGAAGAAAAAGTCTTTAATCTGAATGGCATATAAAGGCAATCTCCTGCTGA
>NW_010326544.1:170546-175318 GCF_000700745.2 Antrostomus carolinensis | reverse complement strand
ATTTTTTTTTTTTTTTTTTTTTAATGAAGATGACAATTTTCTAACTTTAAAAGTGTTTTATCCAACAGGAGGGAAAATAGTGCTAAACCTCATCATCTTGACAGATAAAGAGAATTCAGTCACAGAATTAAAAGTCAGAGAGTTGTTTAGATGTAAGTGACATAGGCTTGATTACACTTGCTACATGCAAATGGAATAACATCCAAACCACACAGATACACGCATCCACAGGGCTGATTTCACAAAGATGAAAGCTATTGTGAACCCAATCATTTAGGTAAAAGGATTTAAAGGGAAAAAAGTAAATAACTAGGAACTCTATGACAACATTTTATATGCTTCAAAAATACTATTAGCACTAGCAAGGGAAAAAAGATTTTTAAAGAAACAAACCAAACAAAAACCATACTCAAAGAAAAGCTAGCCTGATGTTTAGAGGACAATTGAAAACCTGCGACCTAGAAAACACATGCAAGTACCAGGTTCAAGACAGTCTACATTCAGGTTTGCTGAAGGTATGAGTACAAATTGTGCGGGTATCTCAAAGCCTCAGAAGTAGTTCTGCACTAAGTGTTTGTGACAGTTCAGTTTATATATCTTCTGACCAGTGAATAAACTGTGTGTGTGGATGAGCCCTCAGTCGTTTAGCTGCTCATTGACATTGAAATTCAACTTTGTATACCCTGCCAGCCCAAGAGCTATGCACCATCTGGTTCCCACATCCGTTCTGTTGAAGGGGCACCAACAATTCCTTGGCTTGGCTTGTACCAGATTAAGAGTGAACTTCAGGATGAATAGGAAGTGAAAGACCAGCAAACACAAACATTTCATAAATTGTAGAAGAAATTCAAAGGAGGTGGAGACAGGACTTAGACTGAAACCTTTGCCTGGCCCATGAATGACATTTCTGGAGCTTCTGATTTTCTCCATCCTGGATCTTTATTGAAACCGTTTCTCAATGAGGACTTAAGAGCCTAAACATATCTCATGTCTGGGCCCAAATGTCTCTGTGTCTCTTCTTTCTCATAGGATTGGGAAGTGTTTAGTGGAGACTATATAGTGAAGACTAGAAATAACATATAATGGCATTTTTCTGCCTGCGCTTTAAAACACCCTCGGCTTTAATTAGGATAGCAGCTGTGCTAGAAATGTTAGCTACACTTTGTGATAGGGAAAATTGGAGGGGTACTTTTGTCTCAAAATTCCTGCCTTTTTTTGAACAGGTTGATCTGAAATATAGTTCTCAGAGTACTTGTGTAAACTAACATGTCTTTAGAAAGAATCTGCCAGTCATCTTCTCTATGCCAGGTTGATGGATTGTGAACCGTTGAGTAATATCTCTCAACTGAATGAGCCATCTTAGCACCTCCATGGAGAAAAGAGATGTCACTGGGTGAAACACAATGGATTGATATATTTTTTTGCTAGTAGCAGAAGTGAGAAGATGGTTCTCAGAATTTTCAGATATTGCATAATTGCAGAATTTGGATGATATTCAGTGAAGAAATGGGCAATTTAAAAAAGGTTTTTCTGATTGTATCCTCTGATAAAATATATCTTTATATTTCCATGACAGTCTTGTTATGAGTAAGACAGAACTATTTGCTTTTTGTCAGTTAGTTTCAGACCTGTCCCATACCAAGCTCTAGGTCAGGAAGGGCATCACTAGGTATGGATAAAGCTTATGAAATGAAAGCCTCTTCTCACGTGCTGCTTAAATGTTCTGCTTGAGTTGTGCAACCAGAATTTTCACAGTGGTAACTTGGACTGAGCCCAACTTTGAATGTGGATTATTCAGCTCTGCTGCTTCTATCTGTGAGTCCATGCTCCAGCAGGCTCAAGGGCTATTTAAAATAAGGACACAGATGCCTAAACCCTCTTTCAAACTCCAAGATGCAGAACTGTGAGTCTGTGTTTGCAAAAAGGGTTTCTGCTTAGGTGAGGGGAAGATTTACAACACTGAAGTTTAGATAGCTTGTCTTTGAGGTATTCCTTGATAGAGAAGCTGTGTTGACTGACCATACAACACACAAAGGCTGAACAACCAACTTAACCACTCCAAGTTAGAGAGCTATAGTTTAGCAGTACAAATGTCCTTTCTGTGCTTAAAACCTCACCCACTGACTGATAAAGTATCCAGAAGGCACTGCATTATCAAAGTACCACTCACCTCATGGACTGGTAGGTCACATCAAGCCCCAGCTAGCGTGCTCTCCAGCACAGTCATTCAATGGCACACTCAGCCCAAGGCAGCATCTGGCACAGTGTCAATGCAGAGCTGCATACAGCCCCTGGCACTGTCAGGGACTACATCATCCAGGATCCTTTCCAAAGCAGCATCTGGCCCTTGAATCAAAGTTGTGAGGCTGGCCCATGTGCCACATGGAAAGTCAGTTTGGTTTCTGGCACAGCAAGAGTTAAAATGTCTACACTTTTTGACTTGGTGGGAATGAGAGAAACAAAATAACATGAAAAAAAAAAGAAAAAAGAAAAAAAGCAGAGCTAGGCAGAGGGGAAAAAAAAAAAAGCCTAAAACAAAACTCTAGAAACAGAGAAATAAATATGGTTTAATAACTGGGACACAATCTACAGTCTGTGGAATTAAAGCCCTGTTTTCTACTGGCCAGCTGCCAAAGCAAGGCACAAACGAATCCAGAGAAAAGCAGGTTAATGAGAGACATCCTGAACAAAAAATAGTAAAAAAAGTGAAAGCAACAAACTCACAGTGCTGCTGCTGATGAGATAAATAAGATTTGAACTGACATCATCTCATCTGCTTGCTGTGCATATTTTATTTGCTAAAGACAGTGGGGTAAGTCTCCTAGACACAGGTTTCATCCCCATCCTCTCAGCAGCCATCACTGCATCCATCTTACCCATCCTTCAACTTGTCCATCCCTGATCAGTGGGATTTGGTTGCATGCTGAGCCTTTTGCTGAGACAGAGGCAGATGCATTGGGAAGGCATTTGCTGCACACTGCATCTGTCAGGAGACTGGAGAGCCACAAGAATTCCTGACACGATAGACCAGGTGTCAAAAGCAATAAATAAAAATGATAGTGAGAATCCCTGATGAGGAATTCAGCTCTTCAGAACTGCTGGCCTGTAGTTGTCTTTGCAGAAGATATTTTTAACTTGTTTTGATTTTTTTTCCCATCTCCATCTGATGTCTCAGCTTGGGAGTTCTCCTGCAATTATTTCTTCCCCTGGTGCACGCTTGTTTGAAATTTCAAGACTAAAGGGATGGCTTATGGGACAAAAATCACAAGGTCTGCAATTCCCACTGGGTTTTCTGAAACTGCAGGTTTCAGTCCCAGCTGGCCTGACTTAGGAGTTAAATTAAGCTCACTGGGGTTATTGCCAGGCTGCTGCAAACATCCTTCTCTTCTGGAGCTGTTGGCCTCCAAAAGGGTGGAGAAGGAAATAAAAATCCAAACAATTTCATCTAACTCATGCACACACACAGGTGTATGAGTGAAAAAAGCATGCAGGGTGCTTTGGTAATGAGGCAAAGTCTATTAGGAAGAAAGAGAGAGGCTGCTATAAAAGTCTTTAAAATATGTTTTCTTCTTTTGGGAGGCTGCAAGATCCATCTTCCTCACGAAATTACACTGAAGTAGACAGAATCATAATGAAGGCAGGCTTGGTCTCTCTCATTTCCAGAGTAGTCTGTCTGGAGGAAGGTCTATGACCTCACACAGAATAAAATCCTCAACTCCTAGAAAATATTCTTTGACTTCACAGACAGGACTTTAGCATTTTGGTGTTCACAAGTTCCATCCTGTTTCTTAAGGAATTGTACCTACCAGCTTTTTCCTCACGTCCACTGGCCTGGCAGCTGAACTCATGGAATAAAACATACATTCAACAAGGTTGCAAATGTGAGCCAGAACACAGACTTCAAACTCGTGGTTAAAAGACTCTTCCCAGAAAACAAACTGGAGCTTTCCCTCTTCAGCTGCACACATTTAATAGTATTTATCTATTAGTCAAGCTGCATTCCAGAAGCATATACGTCTTTGTCTTTGGGCTTGAACGTGAAAAGAGCTTCAGCAATGCCTTCATTTACTGTGCTTAAAAGGCACCGACTTTTAAGGCTCTGATAAATTAAAGCCTAGCCAAAGAATTTCCCTAGAGAAGTGATTTTTTTTCCCCTTGAATCGAGAATTGTCTCCCTCTCAACTATTACCCTTGGACAATAAAGGTGTCTGGTCTATGTCTGTCTCTTTATATATATATATGCAACATCCAGAAAAATTCCAAGATTACATTTTATCCCACTGATTTTGATAATGATATTTTAGGCTGACATTACTAAATTTGGCCTGGTAAATTAGACTGAGTACCTGACCTTTTGGTGGATAAATTTAGGGGAAGTAAGTCCCACTTTCTTGGACAAAGCCTTTTGAGAACTCTATTTCAGAAAATCCAGTTCCAGCTATCAACCCAACAGAACAGATTTCAATGAAGCGTTGCAGCCTTATACCAGCAATCAAGAAGAATCATACCTTCTTATACCAACAATAAGAAGATCCAGCTCTAACAAGTCACTTATTTTACAATTGTCTTATCAGATGTAACCCCACAGGGCTTGTCCACTTTCTGTGCTAATGAATTGTAACAATTCCATATGTAAAAATAAATAAAAGTGGGGTTTTTTTAATCCCTTTCTTTTTTTTCAAGTTGCGTGCATTGGGGGAGAAAAGGTTTCTCCAAGCGATATAATTCTAATTTTGGTTAAAATAGATACACAAGAAAATGTGCCACTGAAA
>NW_010326544.1:145743-170516 GCF_000700745.2 Antrostomus carolinensis | reverse complement strand
GACAGGGACAGATAGATAGCCACTGATGTGCTATTAATTAGCAGAAAGAACAATCACAGACTGAAAAATCCTCGGAACCACAAATATCTTTTTCTTTGATGTCTTTAAGCCTTAGTCTAGGCTTGGAGCCCCACACAGCTTTCATTCCAACAGTGACAGCAGTATACTTTATGATGATGCCAAAGCCTAAATCACGTGTAAAGGCAAATGCTTTTGGTAAGGACAAGACAAGACGCACACGAGACAGACCTGCAGCAGGAACCCCCCAATAAGGGGGCCAGGGTTGTCACACAGCAGCTGTCAGCTCTTTCCCCCCCTTATTTTCACACCTCTGTCATAGAATCATAGAATGGTTTGGATTGGAAGGGACCTTAAAGATCATCTAGTTCCAACCCCTTGCCATCAGCAGGGACCCCTTCCACTAGACCAGGTTGCTCAAAGCCTCATCCAGCCTGGCCTTCAACACTTCCAGGGAGTCCCTCACAAAGACGCCCTGGGAGGGGTTCTCCTCGGCACAGTGGGGTCATGATGGGAGACCCTCCACTTTGGGATGTCATCCAAGGAAACTTCCCAGGACTGAGTGCTCTCACCCTGCTTTCAATGAGTGACTGTTTCACATGGATATATCCTCACGGGATCCCGCTCCGGGTGAGTGTCTTCTGGGTGCCCCTGAGTGAGGGGGGTCACACTCTGGGGTCACCACTCTCCTGCCTTGTCCTGCAGTGATACCATCCCCAACTGGCACACCGAATCTAGAGCTTGTTAAATGTTGTTAGAGTGTTGTTTTGGTTACCCCCTTTCTCTTGTTAGTTTTGGCTGTTTGGTTTTGGTTATGAATTAAAAGTTTGCTTGAGTTTATTATCTGTTTGGAGTCTTGTTGGTGTACCTCTGTTATAAATCTCCATCCTCCAAATTATAATGTAAAATCAGAATGTAAACCCAAGAAATGCAAGGGGAAAGAATAAGCAAATGAACCCAAATCAGGAAAAAGAGAAAAATCTAACACCAAATGTAAAAACATTCAGCAGTCATAAGGAGTCATTGCAAGTCTTCACATGTCCAATTGCAGTTTATTGAGAGCACTGTAGAAGAGATGAAGTATGATGTGAATGAAGGCAAACATAGTGGTGGGTGATAAGAAATTACCCCAAAACCATATTTTTCAAAAAAAAAGTCATTAAAAAGATGACATAAAGTTATTTTAATTTGGAGGCAAGGATGTCTTTAACATGAGGAAAAAAATTCTTATGCTGAGTGCTGGACTCTGATATTTTCTACTCTGTGCACTTTGGTTACCTTGAACCACGAGATAACAGAGATGCAGTGATTAGCTGAGAACTCCAATATGTAGATTTGTACATAATTCATAGTTTGACTTCTCTAAGTTTGCATAATAAATAGTTTAAACACTGCAGAAAATGTCTGAGAGAGGAAATTAGGATTCTGAATGAAAAAGTTAATTATACCTTGAAGGATATTTTTTTCAGATATATACGGGCTAGAAAAAAGCCTAGAAGTGGATAATTTAGGAGATGGAAATGCAGAAAATTATGGGAGTGGTGGCAACAGGAGAGTTATCTCCTTAAATAGGATAATTAGACTAATTTAATTTTTTAAACTGTAGCATTGCATTATAGATAAACAATTCAATAAATCCCAGCCTGGACACTGATGCTGGTGCTACAGATGCTTCTTGGGTCTGTGTAGAATTTTGTTTTTCCTTTTCAGCATAGTTTTCTACAGTAGGAATACTGAATTATCATAATGGGTTGCTTCCTATAGTAAGTCATAAAGGGCAGGGACAGGAAATTATGGAGGAGTGGAAAGGAATATTGACATCATTAAATCAATCACTGCTGATTGGATCCAGAGACTGATGAATCAGTGATTGGATCCTGTAGCTGGAAGACACTGGGGACCAGCTCTTCAAAGATATTTAAGTACCTATCTTTTGCTGATTAAAATGGGAGTTGGTCTCCTAAATAAGAGTTAGATGACTGATATCTTGAGGAAACCAAAATATCTAAGGCCTAAATATCTGTCCTGAAGGAAAGTGCGTTTCTTCTAATTCTCTGCAATTTTACAAAGTGATTACACCAAACTGATTTTTTTGAACATGCATGATGGTGTTTCTACACCCTATGTGAGTGAGAGGGAGGAAAAAAAAGAAAACAAAGAAAGAAAAGATCAAGCATGTGAACTAAAGGAGGCATTAGAGCAACAAAGGGAGAGAAGAGTGGATGTCACAGGAGTTTCGTTCATTTTCCTAGTCCATGCAGTGGAAATCCTGTGTACACCCGTTTCCTTCCAGCCACTGACAGTGATGAGATAGGACAGCCAGTGACTGGGAGTTTCTCTGATGTCAGATAACCATCTTGATGCATGGCTGAGATGCTTTTCAACTCAGGCTTCCTCAGCTGTCACCCAGACACTGCTCTGGAGGAAGATAAACTTCTGTGTTCTCCTGTTTCTCTTTCCCCTTTGCCACTCTAAGGTACACTTAAGGCTTGCATTGATTCTCCAACACATTGCAGAGATGAGGGACAGGGATGCACCAGAGCAAGCTGCATTCAATTACACAGTGATGAACTGACACCTGCCAGGTCCCTCACACAGCATCAGATCACCAATTAAAGGGATGATTTATGGTTTAAAGAGAGGGTACCCTTCCTGTCTTGTAGTCTGGTTGTTTGGGAAAGAGACCAATTCACAGGCAGCAATAAGAAATTGGGGCTTCTTCGGCAAGTGGGGATCTTTGGATGCAAACTTCACTCATTAGCACCAAACACGGGGTAAGGAAGCTTCAAAATGTTATATTTGAGTGTAATTTACCTTCTAGGCAAAACAAGCATGTGGATCAACACATGCTGACAGGATGGGAAAAGGTCTTTCTGCCAGCTCCCTGAGAGATGACCCAAAGTGGTCTTGCATTTTGTAGGCAGAATATCAAAGTACACTCTCTGTGCTCTCAAACCTGCAGTGGGGGAGGAAAACAAACTCCTGCAGTCAGATGTGCTCTGAGTCTAAGGGCTGGTGAACAGGGCCCTGGCCTGGCTTCTCCAAGCTCTTTCTACTGAACTTAAATTCTCTTTTTCTCTTTCATTATTACTACTATTTTCCTGAGCATATTAATCGAGGTGTAGGGGAGAAGGGTTTCAAGAAACCCACCTAGAGCAGTTAGCCATTTGACTGCGGGTTGTTGCAAAGCCTTTTTTCTTCTTTTTTTTTTCTTTTTTTTTTTTTTTTTTTCCTTGATGTGATTTGTGTGATTTTTAAGAAACCTATGTAAAGGCTTCCCCATAGGGAACGGTAACCTATAGTTCATACTGCTGCAGACATAGATGGAGTAAAATACCACAGGTGGATGAAAATGTGGAAAAGCTGAATTATTCACCTGTCAGACTTGAAGGACCTAATTATCCAAGTCCTAATTTTTATGAAATATCCAATTAAAATCAGTTCCTGAAGGCCTGATAGGGAATAATGGTTGGTAGGACTCATATGGGAAGAGGATGACTTTCAGTGTTGGTGCCTTCACTCAGGATTGTTTGTGTATTTTGTAAATGACTATTTGATGTAGTCCTAATCTGAAGTACTCGGTCTGAATTAGATTGTGGAAATAAACACCTGTGAAAAGCACAAACCTATTGGATTCAGGATTCAAAGAGAAGGCAGAAAAGCAGAAAAAATAGGAAGAGGAGAATGGAGCAAATGCAGGAAACTTATAAATGAACTTCAGAAAAGGGAAGAGATGCAGGACAGTTGTCAGCTGCTAAAAGTGACCATGTTAAAGGCACTATAGTAATTATTTATAATAATTATTTACTATAGTAAATTACAGCAGCGCAGGAAGAAAAATGAAGAGTCCAACACAGACACACAGAGATGTCTTTAAAGACTTAACAAATTAAAATAAAGTCTTAATCAAATGCAAATGCCTTGATATATAACTGAGATATGAATAGTGCAAACAAGCAAAGAGAGAATTGGAGAAGTTCAACCTCCAAATGAAAGACTTTGGAAGGGTTGCAAATATAGAGAAGAAATGTAGAAATATAGACTTTCAAGTGTGTAGGTGACCAAGAGAAAATAACAGGGATCTTATGAAGCACAAGAATTTTCCACAATAAGAGACAAATGGTTAAAGAACACATAGGTGACCTGCATGTGAGTCAGACTGACCACACAAAACTCTCCAGGAAACTGCTACTGCAGTCTCTGTGCGATTAGTTATTATCTTCAACTGCTCATTGATATTGGGGAGGGCCCAGAGGACAAACATAGTCCCTACATTCAGAAAGGGGGAAAGGTGGGCCCAGGGAATTATAGACTAGTCATCTTAACCCAGAAAAATAATAGAATAAATTATTAAACAATCAATCTATAAGCATCTGGAGGATAATAAAATGATAAAAGATGCAGTCAATGTGGGGTTGCAAAGAACAAATCCTGACATACCAATCCAATTTTCTTCAACTGAGCTACCTGCCACAGTGGTTTAGAAGGATGCAGTAGTTGTGATGTATCTTGCTTTTAATATGATCCCACTTCATTTTCTTATAAATGAACTAGGAAAATATGGTCTTGAGAAAGTCCTGTAGATCAGGATGGGTCCACAATTGGCTGAGAAGTCACACATGAATAGTTCTCCTTTAAACTGGAAGGACATTAGAATTGGAGTTGCACACTTCTTCAATATTTTCATTATCCCTGTGGATGATGTACTAAGGTGCACATCTATAAAATTTACAAATGACACTTTGCTGGAAGGGACTGCAAGCAGTTTAGGAGACAGAATTAGAATTTAAAATCATTCTGTTACATTGGAGGAGCAGTAGGAAATCAACAAGATGAAATTCAATAGGACAATGGTGCAGATGACTCCTTAGGAAGGAGAAATCATGGTTATGTCCATGAAACAGAGAATAACTGTCTTGATGGGAGTACGGTGGAAAAGGATCAAGGGGTTATAATACTGCCCAAGATGAATATGAATTAACAGTGAGAAGAAGCAAATCTCACTCTGGAAAGCAACACCAGGCAGATCGTATATTCTGCTTAGCTGGGCACTGAGGAGGCTTCACCTGGAGTATGAGGTCTTTTGAGTATCATGTTTTATGATGTGGACAAACTGGAGGGATTCAAAGAGATACCAGCAAGGAGGAGGCAAGTTTCAGAAAACAAGACCTATGAGAAGAGTTGAAGGAGTTAAGCTTTGATAAGAAAATACTGAAAGAGGACACAATGAAGCCTTCTAACATGCTAAAGGACATTTTAGCAGAGGATTGGTTGTTCTCTGAGGGTGTAAGGCAATGAGTACTAAGTTTCATTTCCAGCAGAAAGAAGATCTGTGTTAGATGAAGAAATTTTAGCTCCTAAATTAACTAGCAAGGACAGCCATGAACTCTCCTTTACTGGGTGCTTTTAAGAGTAATTTAACAAGCTTTCCGTTGATGGACATCTAGATCAGGGATGTTACTTTTCTTTAAGCTCAGGACTGACTTCCATTTCAATTGGGATCACAATCTCTACCTCTGGAAGTGATCAGAAAGCCATCCTGGAGATAAATCTCTCTGCCTGAAGCTCCATCAAAATTGATGCAACTCAATACAATACTGAAATAGATTAAAAAAAAAAAAAGGTGCTGAGGAATTGTGAGTACATACAAGGATGTTACCAAAGGATGCTAATCCATTCCTTTCAATCTAATGATAAAATAATAGCCTCCAAAAGCAAGTTTTGTTGCTCCTATTTCAATTTCAAGGAAGAGTTCAGTGTCTGAAAGCTTTTCTCTTTTGTTTTGGTTTGTTTTTTTTTCCTCCTCAATTATATCATTTGGGATAATAAGAAGTAATAGTTCTTTCAAGCCTTTCCCCACTTAAGTCAGAGCAGCTACAATATTTTTCCTACTCTTTATATCCACAGTACACTTCCTCATAAAGTCTATGAGAGCCCAGTACTTTACATGTCAAAAGGCGGACAAAATTATCCTGTGTTGCTCCATGCTACTCACAGTGGTAGTCCCTGCTATGGTTATTATTAATTTAAAAAGTAATGAATAATAACAATAAATAATGTAGATGATTGCTGAAGTGTGATTAATTAATAATGATAAATAATGGGGAGGGGAGCATTGTTGTTTTTCATGTAACATGTATTGTTACAAAATCCGAAGCAGGGCAGGAAATCCTGTGCAGTGATGAAATAGTCACGTTCTGTCACCATTTTCAGAAGGGTTCAAGGCTCATAGTAGGAGGCAAATTTCCTCAAAAATGCCCCATTTTCTGTGCATTGATTTCTTCTGATGATATGCACCATGGGAAAAACTACTAGAGGCAGACAATGGCCAAAAATTTATCACTTTTTTGAGGTGGTCAAATAAGAACCAAATTTCTCTGAAAATCACATCTGTTTCAGGGGCTGAGCTCTTGGGAATTTGGTTCTGAGAGTTTGTTTTTGGTGTGTGTGTTTTTGTTTGTTTTTTAAATATTTACTTTGCATGGCCATCTAGGTAAAAACCCCAACCCACTGTAGTGATAGAAAGATCATGATCTGGAAGAAAAAAAAAATAAATAAATAAAAAACCAAGGGAGTAAATCTTGGTTTTGATTCTGATCTTAGTGGTAATGAGTAAAAATTGTGACTAATTATACGAGGTTAATTGGCATTTGCACAGGTGCAGATGTGACATGCAAGTACATCCTCTGTTTGCTACAGATGTTAAAACCTAATTTTAATTTCATAAAGAACTATTTTATCAAATGCAGAGGTTTGATTTAACAAAACACTGGCACCTGAGCTGGATGTAAATTGACACAGTGACTTACAGCAGCCAAGAATCTCTCCACTGCACCCAGGTCTTGCACTAAAACCTGAAATCACCTTAGTGATGAAGAAACTGAGTTTGTTTCTCTATTCTTGGTGAAAATCTGAAAAAAAGAGTAAGGAAACAAATGGGGTTTCTCAAGCTTTGTACCTAGTCTAAACAGAGACGGGCTTTTGGCTGATTATTGCCAAGCCTGCAAGAGCCATTTTCAGATTGTCATGATTTCAGATTTTTATGGCAGCCGGTAGAGGTTTGTGTCTGACAATACATATGGTAGTAATAAAAGAACACTTATAATTTTATTGAGGTGAGAACAAGACTTAAAGATTGATACTACAGTGGAGGAAGGGGGGAGAAAGATTCATGTCACAAAGAACGCACAGCACAGTGACTCTGAACGTGGCTTTGCACCCAACCAGGAATTAAAGCTCTAATGGGTTTCTGCACGTGTACCTCAGCTCACGGGTGTGCTGGATGTGAGCACACCGAGCTGTCTGACTAGTCCCTGAAACATAATGATCCCTGACTGCTGCTCAGCCATAGAATATGTGCTTGTGGTGAGGTGCAAACACTTTTGAGAGGTGATACGGATCTTGGAAAGGTGTTATCAGATGAATTATGGAAGCTACCTCCTTGTGGTGTTCCTAGTTGAAGGGCAGTACCCTTGGCTTCATGATGGTCAGAACTGGAGAAAGGACCAGTCGGGTTGTTTCCTTCATATTGGGTCCTGCATGGCATCAGCACCAAAAAGTCAGTGACAGAAAGATGGAACACTAGAGAAATGCATCTCCTTTCCATATCCTTGATGCACATTTCATCCATTGTCAGTGGAGTCCTAGGAAGCTGCAGGTAGAAACATTTAGGAATGTACATTTAGGAATGTAACCCCCATACACCATTTCAGTCCAGGTTAGCATGCCTACCTTTCTTTGCAGGAGTCTTACTCTTGGCTTGGTCTCATCCCCTTCTTCCTCACAATTCCTGCCTCTCTTGTAGTGGAAGTCTGCAGTTCACCTGCTTGGTGCCCAGGGCAGCCAGATGTTGAGTCCTACATGTGTTTTCTTTCAAGAATGCTCAGGTCCCAAATTAACTTCTGACACTTACCCTTTATGTTCTTATCCAGGGTGGACAAAATGCATATAGGCTGAAGAAGAAAGTAATGGAAGGGGAGAGTCACAGATGTATTTCTCTTTGCTAAATTCAGAATGAAACATCTGGTGAATTACCAACCTCTGCGTAGGGGGAAGCCTTTTATAGCTTTCACACCTGTATCTGTGAGGTGGTATGTTCTAACCTGACACACTTCTCCCTGACATATCCAGTTACCTGTCTGACTTATCTCGACTCTCCATTCTTCAAGCTACTCTTCACAGCTCCACAATAAATAAAAAATAATAATAATAAAATAACAAAAAGAAAAAAATTTTAGATACAATTAGAGCCATTCCTGATCCAACTGTTTTGAAGCTAACTCCACTGAGGTGAAGTTCTACTTAAAAATATTTTACTTTTCTTGTTCAGGTCTTTAGTGACCGCTTTTGCATCTTTTGGTTCACTCCCTGCCTTAGGACAAGTAGCAGTGATAAACCATCCAGAAAAATTGAGACAAGTATTATTCCTAGCAAGAAGAAACACTTTCCCAGTTTTACAACAACCTTTCAGCTAACAAGCCTGTGGTTCTCGGAAAGTCACTCCTTCCAGCAACTACTTTGGAAAATTCCCAGATTTTGACTTTGAAATGCACTTGGAAGCAAACGCTGAGCCAGTGGAGAACAGAGCACATAGGTGTGCAGGGCTCCCTCTGTTCCCTTCCAGGAAGCAGTCAGGCAGCACTGTTCAGTTTCTCTGCATCATGATGATAAACATCAGCTGATTGTTTACTGACTTCCAGATTGTACTGAAGGGAACATCTAACAGCTGGATCAGCAATTACAGCTCCTTTCTGAAGGGGTGCAGCAGAAATTTTGAGAGTGTAAACAATCCAGCAAGAAATCAGCAAGAGGGTGGGTTAGGAAGAGGAAGAAGGTGACTTAGACAGCAGCAAACCCTGCTGAGATCTGTCTTCCTCTGGTGGGATGATTTGCTACATAACCCTGCAATCTGCAGCAGAAAGGCACAAGGAAAACATGGAAAGGAGAGGCTGGGGGATACCAGGCTCTCATGGTGTTCTACCAGTGAATTAGTGATTAATAACAAGAAACTCATTGAGCTGATTATGGGGCTTGCTACCTCTCAAGCTTGGTATTATAAATCCTATTGACTAGCCTTTAGAACATTGATTTTGTTTTCAAATGGAGAATTACTAAATTTTTTTGAAAGCAAAACAAAAATTTGAAACTTCTGTCACAGTTTTCATGTACAGGCACAAAAAAATGAGGCCAAGCCTTTGAGTATTCATTAATTTATTTCCTTGCCATTTCACTTGTTAGTGCATTTTCATTTCTTAGTTCAGTTGCATTTTGCAATCATTTCATGCAACGTGTTCAGGTGTTCTGCAGACCACAGACTGAGAAATCATTCTTTGGAGATCATAACCATTTGAGAACATGTGTGGTAAACAGAAGTGGACAAATTATTGAGTGACCTCTAGTCAACCCTTTTGCTTTCCAGTAGAGTCAGGAAGATCAATGCTTTTCAAGACACAAGTTTGTCTAGTTCGTTTTTAAATACCTCCAGGGATGGTGATTTCACATTCTCCCTTGGTACCACAGAAAGAGCTCTGAGAGCTTGGCTACCTTGAAAACTGAGCCTGAGCAAGGCAAACCTTTCCTTCCAGGCATGGAGACTCTGGAAAAGCAAGCAGGAAAAGCCCAGAGATCTATTAATGACCCCTCAGGGAAGCCTGCTGCTGGCAGTCACCTCAAACTCAGGATGGTCTGTGTAGATGAATTGCAGGTGCTTCCATCCCATAAGTCTGTGAAGTTTCCTTTTGCTTTAATATTTATAGGAAGTCACTGTAACATATCAAACATGTACTCATCTTTACTCCATTACTCATGAGAGAGATAACTCAATATGTCAAATATGCCCTGATCAAGGGGCAATTTCTCTTTTCCCCATGCCAAATGCAGACCAGGTGTAAATGGATGCATCTCCATGAAAATTATATCTTTTTATGCTGGCACTGAGCATGGCCCTCTTGCTCAGTCTATTGGAACATTTCCCAGATACCAATGTCAGCTCCTCAGTTCAATCCAAAGCACATCATATGGACCTTTTCTTTAACCAGCCCTACAGAAAGAACAGGCTCAAATTGTACTTTCATGCCTTGGTACTTTGTTTAAGAGCATGAAATTGTCTCTCAGTGAGAGAGATGGAGTCTTTCAAGCTAGCAAAGAAAAGAGACAATTTTAAGCACCCTAACCCACAGGAAGGCAATAGCTGCTGAGGCTGGGATTCATCTCCCTTCTCTTTAGAAGCCTAACAGTGAGAGGTCTGAGATAATCACCCCAATCTCTCTCTGTAGTCTGGGGCTGTGGGTACCTCCAGAGGCAATTCATCTGACCCAGATTAGACCTTGTTCTTGAGAATGAAATGAGACATCTTCCAGGGGAGCCTATTTCTCCCCGCTGTCTTTAGAGGAAGCCTGGAGTGACTAGATCAGACTTAGATGTTGAACACCTAGATGCTTAAATCAAGGAAATGAGTCTTACTCTGTCTAGCATACAAAATTTCAGCAGTTTAGCTGATGTAAATCCCTGTGCATTAAGAACAGCTTATGAAACTTTACTTCAATGTTGTGTCACTCTGATTGACTCAAAGCTTTGAGAAACAAAAGGGGGGAAAAAAATATTTGTGCAGCCATTTTTTCTTCAACATTTAAAAAAAAAAAATCCCAAACCTGTTAAAATCTCAGGTAATCTCAGCTCCCACAAGCTCTTTTGGAAATCCAAGCAAAATTCCATGCTCATACTAGACTTGGACAAGGCACCCAGAAAAAAAAATCTTTATTAAATACTATTTCATAGGCTACAGAGTATAACCAAGGCAGCTTTATAAATTCCCCCCCCCTTTTGAATCTCAGATCTCTAATTCACATACAGAATTCCTCTGACTTCATAATTATCTGTTGTGCTTAGGAAGTCTTAGTATGAGTTTTCATTGATGTTTTTGTTGGTGGTTGGTTCCCCCCAAGCCTCCTACCTTATTACACTCCCCTCTTTCTGTGCTCCTGTATCTCCAAGTAAATCCAAGACAGCTTTATTATTTATAGAGAAGCATAAATATCTTTGGTGCTCTGTAGGCCAGTAAAAATGCATTACCTGACCTCAATGTGTCCTTGTCACAAAAACATCCAGAAGATACCAAAACCTATAGTACAAGTCACCATGGCATTAAGATGAAGAGGTTATCACTATAAATGTGCTGTGTTTTATGGAAGAGGGCTATTGTGTAAAGGGAGGATTATACATTTTGTAGCCTTAAAGAGGTATTTGGCATAAAGGTGAAAAACAAGCAAACAAAAGAAAACTAAACAGAAATTAAAGACCATCAGCCATTTCATTTACATTTCATTAAGAGTTACTTCAGATAAGCTCCTGTGTACTGAGTTGGTACCTGAGTTAACTTAACCCAGAAGATGAATCCAGAGTTCATCCTCCCTCTGCAATGTGAACCCAAGTTCAGTGGCAACTGGCATGTTCAGTGGGGACAAGAGGAGACTTGTACGCTTCAGCTGGACTGCAGAGCTTGTTTAGACCACCTTGGGTCTGTGAAATTCTATTCTAGCATTGCCAGTAGAAATTTTCTCCCTCTTCTATGGCAGGAATATTTCAAGTATTACCTGTGTGGAAAGGTAAAGAGGTACAGACAATTGATGCATTCAAGTATGCCTCTTTGAATGGGATAAATAAATGTAAAGTCATTGAGAATAAAAAATATTGTTAGGCACTGACGAAGTACATCCTGTGCTATATAGTCTTGGAGCAACTGGGATCTATTTTGGCTGAAATTATTATGTGATTTTTTTTTTTTTTCACAATGCGGGAAAAAAAATAGTTGGAATTACTGTATTCAAAACAAAGTGAAAAAAGGAAAAAGAGGGATGTGTACAAGTGAGATTGTATTTATGCAGCCACTGAATCAGACAGATATATGTGAACTCTGTGTAAGTAGAATAACATTGAAACACCTCAGGTCACAAAATGCATTAGTCTGTGTATGTCCAAGACCCTGCACACAGTAGCACGTGCATGCACACACACAGGTACTGCTCTCATCACATATGGATACTGTTGTATTAACAGTTTTGTGCCTCAAATACTAGAAGTGTGTCCTGACTATGCACAGACAAAAGTATACACAGGCACAAACTGTGCATTCTACTCAGTGATGCAACATTTTGCCATTCTAAATCAGCATCTTCATTATCAGAATCAGTACTGTGATGTGCTCATTTTCTGGGATATATTTCAGCAAACTGTGTGAGCAGGTGTCAGGGGGAAAAAAAAAACCAAAACCACCCAAACCAGGCCAAATAAGGTCTGTTTGGGTAATTTAGGGATATTCTCAGACCTCTTGGATATGCATCCATCACACTAAAACTCACATGGATACTTATTCTAAATTCATATAACCTCCTTCCCCCTGCACCTACATCTAAACTTAAAGATATCTTCCCTAGGAAACTCTACCAAGACCTCAGCTGCCATTTATTTATTCCCACACGTTCCCTTCCATAGATACAATTTAAAAAAAAAAAAAAAGAAAAAAAATTCACATCACTGCATCCACTATTTCCCTGAAGTCAGAAATAAGTCCCAGGAAGCTGCCAGAGGTTTAGAAGCTAAGCCAGCCATGCACAGCTCTGGTGCTGCTGACATTACCAGACGGCATTAATTTAATTCCACTCAGTTATGCTTTTAAATTTGATTTGAAAAATGTGTCAGAAAATACCATTGAGAAGTGCAGCGCAGTGTTTTGAAGCAGGCTATGATGTTCCCTGCATTGACAAAGTTATGGGGAGGGGAATGTAATTTTCTTAGCTAAGTACTGGGGGGGCATGTTGGGAGAGATTCCTTCAGAGAGAGGGTTGAGGGAATCAAGAATCACAAATAAACATTGTATCTACTAAGTATTTTCATGGTGTAGCAGATCCAGAGAACTCTGATTTAATGCTTTAAAGCCAAGGGTTGATGGAGAAAGAAGAGGTACGTATGAAACCTTCCAGATCAGTGGGTATATCCAGAAAGCAGGAAAGGGAAGAATGAGATTGTGAAGTACAGATTTTCAGAAGAGACACCTGGAGAACCATTAAGACTTAGGTTAACAGTGTAAAAATGCAGAATATTAGCAATGAAGAAATACAGTTCTGTCCCTGACCCACTGTTACTCACTCCAGAAAGATCAACCACTTTTGAAGATAGGGTGAGCTTTAACTGGTGCCCATTCTAGCTACAGGCCACTTCCACACTCATTGCAGTGTAACATCCCTCAAAGCAGATACTAGATTCCCTTCTTTTCCTCAGTTTTCCACAACACAACTTTTTCTCCCACTTCCATAGCCAGCCCATTTGTTCAGACCTGTGCTAGGCACCCTCAGAAGTACCTGCACACAGTGTTGGCTTGTCATCTCTAGTAGCTGGCATAGGTATCTACAAACTCATACCTGGAGCAGATGGTCTTATGAAAAGAAATGTGTTGGAAACATTTTGTCCTATCCAAAAACTCAGATTCTTTCTTCTCTGTCCCAAATCTGAATGTTATTCTGAAAAGGCAAAATTATTAGTGGAAAATTTGTAAGGAAAAATTATTTGAGTGAATCAAAAAGTTCTATGTTAATTATTAGTATTGTGCTTCAATATTATTATGAAATTGTCTTCATTTCAGACAAAAAAAACCCAACAACTGAGGAGTCGTGCTTTCCACAAACACAACATGTCAAAACTTCTACAAATTTCTTAAAGAAAATTTTAGAAATGTATTTTTACAAAGTTTGTACAATCTCAAAAGCCTCTTCTTTTTGTCTAAGGGTGAGTCCCATGCTCCTGTTGGCAGTAAACCTTCTCAGCGTGAAAGTTGGTCTAAAGAGCCTCTCCCATTGACTTGTTATGATGTTTTCACCCCCAAAGGATGGGTCTGATTGCTGTGACAGCCCTGAGAGGAGCTGGGTCAGGAGGCTGCATTTCTCTCCTTAGATCCTTGGGTTTCCTCCACCTCTTGTTGTGATCCCTTGTGTTTGTGGGGATGAGCCTTTTTACCACATAACCTAACACAGAGCAGTACCAAAAAATGTGATAATGAATGTATCTGCACAGCTCTGCCTTGGATTCTTATGTCAGTCTTACAAAGATAGAATGCATTTCCTTCACCCTTTTAATTTCAACCTAAACTCTAGTTCCTGCAAAGTCCTCATGTGAGGGGCTCAAAGGTCTCATTTTCTGGAGAACTGCACTTTCATATCTCTCCCTTCTCTTCTTTCCCCATTTCTCTTTTCCTCTCCTATCCATTATAAATTTCTCTTTGACCATTGCTTTCATTTCTGTTCTCAAAACCTGGCGGGGCAGAGAATCGACTGGATGGCTGCGTGCCTCACCCCTTACTAGAGAGACAGATGTGAATACTGAAAGACTCTCATCCTGGCAAGCACCCAAGTGCTCCGTGACAGCCTTAAACCACCTGAAGCACACCCTAGGAATACTGAGCAATCCACAGCTGTACAGTCTGGGTACCGACTGACACCGAGCAGTGGCACACACCTGGAATACTGAGCAATTCACTCCTCATGCTGGAATATTGAATGACCCACAGCCAGCAATGCTCCCTGAATACCAAGCAGGTCTGCACCTTTGCAACAGCAACTGCATCTGAAGGAAAATGTGATATGGCTCAAAACCAATGCTCCTGCAGAAAAAAAAAAGGGATTGAAAAGATACAGAGAGTCAGTCTGAAGCTGTGGAGTTGGATCCCAAGCTTGGATTTCCAAGGAAGGAATAGAATATAAAATGCCCAGGCATTGCCAAAGGATGAAGTGGGAGCTAAGCACCTAATTCAGCTTCATCAGGTGCTTTTTAAAAATACAGTCTATTGTATTTTTATTCCTAACAGGTCTTGGTGTCAGCAGCACAATGACAAGGACCAACTTTGCACTGGGAGAAACTGGGTCTGAAAGGCTGGAGACCTCACGTGTGAACTTTAAATGACCTACTCTTGAAGCCAAAACATTTCCTAATATTTCCTTTCCTAGGATACCTTAGACAGGAGATACACAAAAAAGGTTATTTGGAAACTCATTTTTCCCCTCCAGGGTATTAACACAAGCTTTACAAAGGCTTATAATCCCTTTAGACAACAGCAGCAAGAGCAGCAGCAACTACAAAGCCCTGAGCTTGGAACTCAATCCCCTGGTGATGGGCTGAACCCTCTGCTGAGGTTGCAAAGGAAAAGAGAAAGGTGTGAAGATATTTACATCAAACACATGCAACAAGAGGGGATTTTAATCAAACTTTTCTTTTTCATCTGCTCTTTCTTCTCTTGGAATCTGCTTTTTCTTTATCCTGATGAAATTCAGTGCTTGCTTTTTTGCCTTTTTTTCCCCTGTAAAAGGAGGATTTTTTTTTTTAAAAAAATAATCACAATCCCCCCTGAAAATTCTGAGTATTAAAACTCCAGGGCAATGCATCTCCAAAATCTATAAGACTGTAAGAAGATAAGAGACAAAAAGCCACAGAAATATTTCCTCTCTGTGTCTTTGGAAGTTGCAGACGCGTGTATAATACCCCTAAGCCGGGGTAATCTGCTTGCTTTCTCCTGCTTTTCCTGATGCACGCGGATGTACTTAGCATTAATATTCCTCACACTACAGCAAATGAACACCCAGGAGGCAGCTGACTCAATCAGTGCTTGTTTTACTTACTGTGTAGAACTGAGAAAAGACCATAAACTAGAGCACCACAGATCTGTAATGCTCTTTTCAATATGCTTCCCCTGTTTGTTCCAGCCTTGATGAACTTTCATATTCAGCCAAAATCAAAGAAGAAAGAATTAAGAAATATATTATAACAAACACATTAGCAATGTGTGGTAAATTACCATTGGAGATTCCAGTTCCTCATGGTAGGAGCATTTGTGGATAAATACATTTGTTTACTTCATTTTTCCTGCTGCCTTCTCCAGCATATGATTATTCACTCAACGATGTCATGACTCCCAAGTCTGATGTCATGGCTGTTTCCACAGCAACAAAATTGAATCAAAGACAGATTTAAAACCAGGTAGGCTGGAGTAAAAATAATTTGGAAAAAGCATTTGTCCATTCTCCCTCATAAAATTGATGGGCTCCTACCACTGTTGTTTGGAGACTGGAATTTGTTTTAATTATGATGGCACAATCACAAAATGCAAAGGAGCTAGCTGTTATTTTTGGAACAGATACAGTTGCAGGGTAATTGAGAGAAAAGACTGTACAGACGAGCTTATTTAATGCGTCCAGAATCACATACCCAATTGGATGGGGTATGAGATGCCTCCTTATTTCCCTGATGAATATCTGCTATCACTGGTGGAGATCTACTAGATTTGAGGATGAGAGGGTATTGGCTGGATCTATAATGACTGTGGTGGGAACACAGACACCTACCTTAATAGCAGGCACCTACACTGTACATACCTAAGTGAAGGGTGATGAATCCTGGCTCTCCAGTTTCATAATAACAAAGCCTGCCTTCCTATCAGTTCCTCAATATCTACTCTCCTTAAACCTCAGTTTAACCCATCCTACCGTTGGTCACTGTATTGACTTGTTCATGAGGCTCCCAGAGAGGCTTTAATTGAATTTACAACAGAAGAAATAGATCTGAAGAGACAGAAAGGGAGATGATGCTAGGGCAGTGGAAAAAGCTTCAGGAGACAGGCTGCCTCTGGGGAATATGATGCCATGAAAGTTGCTTTGATTTGTGGAAACTAGAGAAAGGCTGAGGATAGTGAAACAAGCTGTAGACCAGAACATGACTCTAAGGTAGTGCAGAAAAATTTGTGTTAATTTAGAGAAGAGTTTTGAACAACGACTTAAATCAGAGACACTAGACAGTTTTAGTTAGGGGGATGTTTCCAGTGAGTTTCTTAACAGATACATGGAAGCATTTTGCAGGGAAGTTGGTGAGTGAAGGGCAACTCTTAACAAGTCAGAAACAGGGTACGTGAGTGGGTGAAAGGATGGCATGGCTGTCCAACGATGATTTATGTGTAAGTTTTTGTTAAAAGGTTTCTCGACACAACTGCAATGACAAGAGTTTTGTTGACAGTGAGGTTCCTCTTTGCTTGGGCTTCCAACACTAAGGGAAGAGATGCAGGTAACCAGCAGTTTCATGGTCAGTGCGAGATTAGTCAATGCAGGTGCCACCAAATGGGCTTTGCTTGACTCACAGGCAGTAGGAGGAAAGTTAATTCAGCTGCAGTTGGAAGGCGTGCTTTTCATGCTCTAGTGACTCTCTAGTTATTGCGTTCATTACCTTCAAAGCCAAGATCAGTCTGTGGGATCCCTGCCTCCTGCCTTCTGGCCTGTCCGCTCCGTGGCATTGTTTTCTAACAGCCTGTTATTAGAGCAGGCTGCTATTATAGCAGGGCCTGGGTGGCAGAAGCCCTCACAGTGCCAAGCTATAATCCAAAGACTATATGTGTTCTTTATGTCTGATAAACAAACAATGAGTTTTCCTCCTGGTTTTACCTGCTTTGTGTTTTAATTGAATCAGGCTCAAAAATAAGCTGAAGGGCTGAGCTGCATCAGTAATATGTAATATGGCTGATTCACAGGAATTCATGTCTTGGTATGGGGCATGTCATTCAGATGTTTTCTCCTTCATACATGGTGACATTTGGTTCACATTTTCATGAGAAAAGCGATCCCGTATTCTGGGGGCCTTGAAACAAGCTCTGTTGTGATATATCTGTTTTTCTTCCCTTCAGATTTTGTTTACTCTCCTCAGACTCCTTGCCCAGAGCATGCAAATAATTACAATGCCAACAAGTAACCCAGGTTGCTACCCATCCCATCCTTCCTCCAAGAGCATCCCTTATTTTTCTTTCTAGGAATTAGAACTGGTTCTTAAGGACCTGGAGGGACAAATACTAGATGGTGACACAATGCATGAGTGCTGTGAAGTAAACAATTTGTTCTTCACTCTGCACCAGTTTTAGCACTCTTAACTGGGCACAGGTCTGAGTTACCTCCACAATGAAGAGTTGATTGAGTGCAGTGTTTGGAAGGTCAACCACTTGCTCAATGGTATGCTTTCTGAATCCTGAATAAAAGAGATAAAAAAGGGGTGGCTTTGTAGGGTTACGTGCTCTGAAGACTAAGGTAAAGACAGTATGCACCAACGGGTCACAGGGAGTTTCTCTTCCAGTCCCAGCTCCTGTTTTGATGTAATCTCAGGGCATGAGAAATGGTGGAATCTTTGCCCACTTATGTTTATAATGCAAATATCTGTCTTCTCTTTGATGCAAGATAGATGGAGTTTTATTCACTTCCTATTTGCTCAAAAATACGGAGTGCACTGCTCCAGTTCAGTCACAGCAGGATCACGGATGGGTTAGCCATGATGCTAAACCAGTCCCAGCTCTCCTTGGACCATACAGTGTTGCTTTCTCACAGGTCAAAGATTCAGTCATGTTCTTCACTGGAGAACGACTGAATTATTAAGGGGAAAGGATCGGAGATTGTGAGTTTAGCTTCAAGGAAAGGCCTATGCCAGGAACTTATCATCCATTCCTCTCCTCAAAGGTTTCCCATTGTCTGGCTTCTGCCTACCCCGCCCCACCCCTGCTGCAGTGCTTTCTGTGATGAGAGCTCTTAGCCAGTTACTGCCACTTCAATGCCATCTTCAGGAGATTCACAAGTTATCCTCAACTTGCCAGATACATCCAATTCTCTGTGCCACAGCTCCCAATGATGCTGGGAGTCCTCTCACTACTCCAGCCAGAGCCAGCAAACCCACCCAGCTGCCTTAACTCCCAAAGGTGGATTTCTTGCACCCTTTTCAGCATCCTCTTGCAAAGGTTGGGAAAGAAGTCTCAAGTCCCCCAGCCAGATTGGGGTGATTCACGGCATACAGAGCAGTCAGCCCTGCTAATTTGAAGGCTGAGAGTAGGCGTGCACTTGGCTTGCTTAAAATAGAATGGTTTTTCTGTGTCAGCATCTTTTGCTCCTCCATCCCCCATGATATTTTCTGATTACAACCTTGAAGTGTCACCTGCACATCAGATTTTTGAGAAGGGCAGCTGAATCCTGAGCTCAGAGGGAGAATGGGAATACTGGGGAAGAAACGAGAAGCTTCATCAGCAGAGTCTGAGAGAGGAAAAAAAGAGGAAGATAAAGGAAAATATCTGTCTCGATCTCTTCCCTTCAGCAGCGAGGCTCTTGCCTTATTACCTAATGGAGCACATTTGCTGGTGTTGTGAGAAATGCTTGGGAGCCACTGGGTCAGAAAGAAAAGCAAGGAGTATTGTCACTACCTGTTCTGGGATGAAATGAGGTGGAAGAACTGCACGGTAACCCTCAGGACCTGTTAGTATGCTATCAGCAATGCAGTGATTGCTGCTTGGACTAATGCTACAGGTGATGCTCACCTGCTCTTCCCCTCATCACTCTTGCTCGCAGAAAGTCTGGGAAACCTTTAAGGCTTGAGATTGGTGTCCCTAAATGCAGGGACTTCATCCCACACACAAAAGCATGCTCTATGGACCCAGACCCTCATTCCAACCCATCCTGGAGCCATCAGTCCCTGCCCCAGAGATGCTGTAGGATGCTGGTCTGCCCTGGCTGTCCCCATGGCTGTCATGCTCCCTGCTGGGGTGGTGGGATGGGTCCCAGGCTCTGACACTCTGCCCTGCCAGCTCCCAGAGGGACCACTCCTGATTTCCCAGTCCCCAGTGAGCCCTCAGGTCTCTTTGCACCCTGGTACTGGTGCAAAAGGTGAGGAGTCTATGTTAGATCAACCAATTAGAGTCTACGTTAGATCAACCAATTCAAATCACAGACCCCTTGGAACAGAGAATTTCTCCCTTGTTTTGTATATACAGTTCACACGCTTCAGGTCATCTTGGCTTCCTGCAATATTACCAAACAATGCTGAAAAAAATTCCCACCTCCCTTTGAATGCCAAAATTTGGCTGCTCTTGGGATCAGATACCAGGTTTGGGGTTTTGTTTTGTTTTGTTTGGTTTCCCTGAATGCAAGTTGTTTACCTCACAATCCGTAATGGATCATACAAAAATACACTGTTTTATTTTTCTTACAGGCATCTAGCTAATGGATGAAGTAATTTAGTGAGGCGATTGTATTTCATTCAATAGCCTATATGTAGATTTGTTGTGAAGGATAAAATGTTCCCTCTTCAAACACTAACAATAGGAGTGCAGTCTACCACTGACCTTGTACATAGTTATCTGTGCTCTATGCAGGTAACAATGTGAGCCCAGACTATAGGCAGCACGAACACACACATGTCTAGTTTGAATAACAGGGAGGTATCCTCTTCCATAGCACATGTGCCAGTATTCACCTGTGTATAAGCTACAAATATTGAGTCCTTTAAGATTTGAATGAATACCTCTATTTCTAATTGCCCTGAATTAAAAAAAAAGAAAATAAAATAAAAGGTTGCTTGTAACTTCCCATGTATGAATCTTTGAGTTTAAAATATGTAAAAACTACAGGCTTCCATTAGGCTTTGTATATGGGTATATGTGCTTTCAACAACAACTCTATTGTGAGGTAGATGGTCTTCCTTCTCCCCCAGAAATAGTTGTATTTCTAAAGAATAACAATCAGCATTCATGCAGGCTTTTAAATCCAATGTTTCCTAATTATGGGTGAAGTGAGTTCTGTTGATAACCTGTAAAACTTTTTGCATAACTTACGAGTTGTAAAAAGTTTAGCTGAATTTATGATGGTATTATTTCACACTGTCAGTGTATTTATAGAGTGCTAATGGAGCTGTTCTCCAGTGTCAGTGGGATGGGATCCACCTCATTTCATTAACCACCTGAGAGTTAGTAGGTATCTTGTCTGCTTGTTCTGGATCTTTCTAAAGTCTGTGCACAGCATCATGCATCTCACAGAATTATTACTCTCATACCAACTGATATCCACGTAGATGGGACAAATAATGTCTTCTACAGATGTCAGTCACCCTCTGGATGCACCTTCAGGGGATGGTGAGACTGAACCCCTAACTTTTAGTTAGCTAAATGTAGCTCAGAAGCTATACTCCAGTTAATTAACAAATTAATGAATGTGTCAGTGGACTGGGGCTAAATGAGGCATGGCCTTAGTACTCAGGAGAACATGAATGTTTCCTGAGCAGACATCAGTTCTTACTCTCCTTGCACATTCCCCTAAAAACTAGATCCCTCAGAAAGGAACTGCCTGAAAAGTTCACTCTTTCTGCTTTTGCTTCCATGCAAGACAAAGGAGATTCTACCCAATATAAACACAGTTGGAAAGCACCAGGAGAGAATCTGTGGCCAAATTATTACAGACCTTTGTTTTCATTCTGACGTTGATCCTTTACATGCCCCTTCCATGAGATTCTTTTCAGGCAAGTGGAAGGTACCAGCTCAGATAAAAACATACAGGTATAGTGGCAATTCTGTGTCCTCTGGCTCTTCTTGGCCCCTGGATAATGTCTAACCACAAGACATTAATTGCAGCAGTGAAGCCCTGATGCTTTTCACACCCTTGGGTTTGCAGAGATGGATAAAATCACAGTCCCACGAAGATATTCACTGTCTAAGTTCAGACATCTGACTTGGGTGACAGAGACAACTGGCTGGAACCCCTAAGGCTCCTTGTAAAATCAACAGAGAAAGACTTTAAAAAAATGGTAATTCATGCCAGGATCCAAACTTATCTTTTCCAAATCTGAAGAGTTTATCTTTCTTCACTGTCTATAGAAAGAGCTCAGGAATCTGACCAACTAAACTTGGATACCCAAAATGTCTCACATGAGTCAGTGTGAATGGGAGATGATGCATTAAGAATTTATTAATATCTGAAAGCCTTTTGATCATGGCATAGAGCAGTTATAAGACATGAGGGTGGGATAGGTGCCAGCCTGTCTGTCTCTGAGTTTTTTCCAGAACATCTCAGCTCATGGCTGTCCTGCAGCTGCCTCTCCACAGCCTTCTTCCTCTGTTAAATGACAGACACAACCCCAGAAATATGAAAACTATGCATCCCTGTCCTGGAATTTAATTTATCTAACTTTTCTCAAAATAAACAGGTTGGTTTTTTTTGTCATTGCCAAGATAAAACCTGCTCTTCTACAAACCCCATCCTCCTCCTTTTGTCTCCACTTCTCCCTGATCATCAAAAGTGTACCATGCCTCATAGGAGAGATTTTTCTCCAAAACTGTTAATATCTGCAATTTCCACACTCAAAATCTTTCCCTTTGGGAACAGTGTCTTCTTGACCTCATGCTGGAAACCTGCAAGCTTCTGCAAACTATATCCACCTGAGGCCATCCATGAGGCTTTCCACAACTCAAATGCAATTTTTGGTGGAGTTCAGTACTTCTTTCTTGTCCTCAGCATACGGGGATTGTGACTTTCACTTCAGTCTCCAGAGGTCTAAAATATTTCCTAACTAACCCTCTCTGAAGAGGTTGTCCTCTCCTCAGGTAGGCACTAATGACTGCTGCTGTCCTACATCATCCTGATGGGGTAACACCACTCTCCTCTCTAGCTGATAACAATCACGACCTTGCACTTGCTTTTGTTAATTATCTTGTGCAAGTTTTCTTTTGTTCGAAGCAGGAAGGAACCTGAGGAGGGAAAACATCTGGGAAAATCTCAGTAAGTGTGTTTAGAGGGATGGTATTCCCACAAGGAGCTCTGTTTGACTGGTGGAAAATGTCTTCTTCATTGATAGTAGCTAATGCAGAGCATACCGCCTGCAGCTTTTTATTTTAATGTAGACATCTGAAAGTGACTGTATGATGGAGGGAGAAAGCGAAAGGTTATGTGTCTTCGCAGGCCCAAAATGGCAGTATAATGAATATAAAAGCTATCCTCTCCTCCTCTAATATATTCACTCACCATTCCACCCTCTTTTCTAGTGACTGTAAACAACATTTGTCATCAGCAATGGGCTACTTTTCATTATAAAACTGATCTGGAAACTACATTTTTATTTCACGTACATCAGCAACGACGGGAGAAGAAACAGGCAAGAGGAAAATATATGTTACTAGCAGGAGAGGGACCTGGGACAAGTGTTGCTTGTGCAGTTCTGGGGATCATTCATAAGTCTGGCCTCCAAGACAGAAGATGGTCTAATGCCTCATTAAATCCTACTGAGCCAACGATGATGTATCATACCCTTTCAATCTTCAACTAAGTAATGCAGTAAAAAAACCCCTAATTTGCACATGTTTAATGCATTCATTAAGTGATTAGTCTTTCAACAAGAGATTTAATAGCAAATTAACAGTTTTTATGAAAGAAAAAACAACAACAAAACTCCCCACTTAGTAGAATTACTTTTGTGTCAGAGCACAATACAGGGTAATGGGCAATTAGGGGTTTCAGAGAGGAGGATGGGAAGATGGGTTTAATTTGTGTTTGCTTTATAATTAGCTGGTGCTTAGTGCTTAGAATGAAATGAAGTGGATCCCCTCAATGGGTAAGACACTGACTTGGGCAGAAAGCACAAGGGCTAATAAAAATATAGAAGATGGTAGGAGCTGAAAGAAGTCAGTGGTCCATACCTGAAGAGCTATTTTCGTGTTGTATGCCCTTCTGTGCTCAAGTAAGACTTTCTCGTGGTCAGACACTGGAGGTTGATTTTATGGTGACTTGGTATGAATGCAGGTCTTGCTGGAGTCTGTAGGAGTTTTGACACCAGGTAGCAGGACAAACTCCTTCAAAGCACAAGCAGCTGCTTTGTGCATTTGCTCATCAGAACATTTTAAACTCAGCAGAATTAGTCTTTGTTTTAAATCTGAGCTTAAAGTTGGGCAAACTTAAGTGCTTTGCTTAATAAAGACAGATCTTTTATTTAGGTCCCAAACCGGAATTTCAATCTGAATTCAATTTAGCAATTATGTGCCAATGCAGATGGCTGGCATCAGGGTTATTCTGTAACTTGAAATTTGTGCAAGTCTCTCTAAAAAAACTAAAATAAAATAAAATAAAAAGGAGAACACTGAATTCAGAGAAGAATTGCAAAAAGCAAGTTGTTGCCTGAACTTAATGAAAATAAATACAATAGTTTACTTGAAAGGAAAGAAAGAAGTGGAGCTGTGGTTTTTTGTTTGTTTATTTTTAAATGCCATTTCTAAGTTTTCTGTTTGTTTGCAAAGACTGTTGACAAAATATTGAACACCAAATCCACAGGATTCTCGGGTTTTCTGTTTTTTTTTCTTTTCACACAAACTTTAAGAATTATTTTTTTTTTTTCTCTATCAGAAAAATTCTTTGAGGGATCCTACACTGAGCTTTGATTTTCAGCTGGAGTGAGACAGAGAGAGGGAGAATAGTCTAAAATCAATTTCTTAAAGGTCTGAGGAATCATAAATACAGTTTGAATCAATATCCCGTGTGTGAGAGTTTGTTTGTGTGTGTCTTCTCTCACACACATCTATTCAAACAACTGCTTTCCCATAACAGAATATTCTGATCCCTAGGGGTAATAAATTGGCTTTCCAAAGTGGAATATTAGCATGAGACAATGGATCCTTTACATCTGCTTTTCCAAAACCTCTTTCCCCATAGAGGATTCTCTTCTCTCACTGACACTGATTTTATGTAGCTGTAAGTGCATTGGCATTCAGGACAGGAAAACACCCCTTAAAAAAGCACTTTTGTGCAAACTTTGTGAGCTTTAAGAACCAGCCTAAAATTAAGCAGGTGCTTAAGCCTTGTCACAAGTAGGCAATGCAGCCACAGCTCAGTGTCCTTCATTCTCCATAGGTGAGGCCAAGTTAATTCCTTGTATCACCATGGACT
>NW_010326544.1:137443-145711 GCF_000700745.2 Antrostomus carolinensis | reverse complement strand
AGCAGGATCCTTAGGGCTGGAGGCTGAACGTGTTTGCATCCCAGTACATTGTGTTCTGAATGCTGCTGTTCCAATATTTACCCAAGGTAATGGATAGTAGTAAGACTTTGCACTTCAGGAAGGTACACTTAGAATTAACAAACTGCATGTGCAGCTTGGCTGGGGGAGCTCCTGGCAGCTGCTGCCAGAAGATACTGTAGGTTTTTCACAGGTATTTCAAAGTCAGAGATTCTGAGCTGCTGTTTGATAATAAAGCAGAGGTAAGGAACACATGTGTCAGCAAAGAAGGTTACTGGATCCTGAAATGCAGCTGGGCTGTCACAGATAGGTGTTAGTGCCAGAGGGTCTGTTGCTGTAACATGCTACAACTTCTTGGATGTGCTGTTGACACAGTGCAGAGACTTCGGACATATATATCTATATCTATATCATCTATATCTATCTATCTATCTATCTATCTATCTATCTATCTATCTATCTATCTATCTATCTATCTATCTATATCTCCATGCTAGAGGCTCTTAACTTCTCGGTTCCATGGCAGCAGAAGTAATGGATACTCTCCTGGGTGTATTCCTGAGCACAGGTTCGTGCAGTAAACGCTGCCAGCTCCTTCTTTTCACATCCTGGAAGCCAAATGCTATTTTCCCACTAGTCCCCCTTCCCTCTATTCCCCCGTGGGATCATTTCAATGCAGCGAAGTGGGGAGGGACTCAGCTGCCTGTGTCTGGTGTTATGGAAGCAGGTCTGTCAGCGGCAGAGTCAATGACACGAGCCACAGTGCCTCATTGCTCCCTGGGTCACCCCAGCACCACGACTGCCCAGGCTGCAGTTCTCTGTTGGGAAGATGCATCTGAATTTCATCATGTCGAGTTTTTCTTTTCAAGCAGCTTGGTGTGTGGGCTGCTGCCTGCTCTCTAAAAGCTTCTGGGATATTTGTAGCTGCTCTGCTTGTTCTGATTTTGCTGGAACAAAAATAATTACTCAAAGGACAGGAAAAAAAATGTATGTATGAGTACATATGTATGTGTGTATTCAGAAAAGGGAAAAAAAAACTTTTGAAGTGTGCCACAGGACTGTACTATGCTTTAAAGGAATATTGTAAGAGAGACAGCTTTGTTCTTGCTTCACAGTGAAGGTCTTGAATTAGGAAAGTACCACAAGAGAGAGTTAGAAGGTTTTGGAAACTGCACCAGGATCACAGCTCTGCCCTGGAATTTGATAATGCTCTCTTATGTGTTCTGGCATGTAATGGTGAAGAAGTGTCCTGCCAGTTTGTAAGGGAGTAGTATATGGTTGGAGGGCTGACCAGATCCAGCTAATGCATATTGCTGACGTAACATTGAATAATTCTTCTATCTGGTCTTCAACTTTCAGATTAATTTCACATTATGCAGAGAAATATGGACAGAGAACTCGTGACTTTTATTTACCTGGGTGTAATGACTGATAAGGCAGATGTGCAAATTTCCCTACTTGCTCTGGTGCTATGACTGAAGATATTTTAAACCATTCCAACCTCAAATCAAAGAAATGTTTCAAATTTAATCTCTGAACACTTCGAGCTGAGTTTAAGGGTGAAATTTGCTTAATGTAAGTCCTCAAAACCAAGCTCAGGTGGGACTGAAATGAGGTTTCAGCTTTTGCCATGGGTCGTATCCCAGGAGTTAAATTCTCCCAGTCTTGGGCAAACCTACCTGTCACTTTGCCTCTGAGAGATCAGCAGCAAAAATGATTGCACACATGTGTCTAGAAAATCAGTCTACCCGTTATTCCTCCCCTTTGAAGCACAGCAAAAAGCCGGGGCTAGCACAGCCAGTGTGTTGTAATTGAATTTCCCTGCCTCGTGTGTTATATTTTATCAGGCTGGGCTCTTTTGGCTTGCAGTGATGACTTGGAGGTATTTGCATTGCACAGAGCTGCTGAGGAGAGTGGTTGAAAAATGGTGTGAAAATGCTGATAAATAGTTCTAAATGAAAGCAATTTTAGCAAGAGAGCCCGTAGGCGGTCTTAGTCTCCTTTTTGGTGACTATAACACTCCAAAGAGAGAGCTTCCAGCAGCAGCAGACACGCAGAGGCAGAGTTGTGTCACAGAGCACCTAAGGCTGCAAGAGCCAAAGATTGGCTTTTGTTTGCCTTGCTACCTTAGGGAGTCCAGCTGGATCAACTTATTGGCCAGATAAAAGCCCCAAAGCTCTGTTGCATACCCATCCCCGGCTTTCTTTTCTCCTGTAAAGAGGAAATAGGTGAAGGACATTTGAGCTGACAACCCTGGAGGACACAGCTTTTGCTCCTTACACTCACTTACCTAAAGACAAAGGCAGTGGCAGCTCCTCACAGGTGTAACTGAATGCTGGTTCATGAGACAAAGACCTTAAGGGCCAGACGACCCCGAGGTGTGCTCAGACCTTGTTCTATTTAACAATGTCTGAAGTCTCACCATGTTCTTTCTGAAACCAGAGCAAAGAACTTGTAAGAGTTGCAGCTAAAGCACCACCATATCAACTGGTCACCAGTGGATGGAAACCAAGTTCCTTTCCAGGTTGATATTTGTTGATATTAAGATTCAGAATAGTTTTAAAGCTATTTTGAACTGTATTTAATGTAAGAATAAATGTCTGGGGGTGGTTTCTAGGCTTGCACTAATGCAAATAAGAGATATAAACACGAAGCTAAAAGTACTTGTTTGGGGGTTTTTTTGTTTGTTTTATTTTTGTCCACCTCCAAGTATATATGGAAATAGTTCACTCCAGCCCCTTGTGCTTAAGGATCCATTTGTGTTGCTGCCTCAGCTCCTCCTGTGGAAGGCAGTGAGTTGAAAGAGTGATTTTAGACACTGTTAATGCAAACAAGAGGAGACAGTCCAGTGCTTAGCACGACAGGCTCCTCAGAAAGTTTAGACAGGGAGAAGCTGTTTCTTTTCTCTCTGTCGTTTCCCCTTTGCAGCCTGCAGATGAGAATTTCATAGTAGAATAACTCGAGGAGAAGGAACCCCCAGGTAATTCAGCTCCAATTCTCTGACAATCCTTAAACTACCCAGTCATGGAACAGCTATTTATATACCAGCTGGTGCTGTGTATTAGTACATGTAATAGGAAGCGAATTGTGCAGAATAAGTGACAACGCATATTCGAAATATCCAGTACAAGCAGTCAACAGGGGAACCCAGGAGCACAAAAATGAGAGGGGCTGAATGGTAATATCACTGCTCTGTTTCCTTTGTGCTCCCAAACAAGTGGATTTGATGGCAGGTACTGGAGGGTAAAGCAAAATAAGTTATCCAGGCAGTGAGCTGACTGACCACTGACTGATCTGATTTTAAAACATATTCAAAGTGTAAAAGCAAATGGCAATTCAGATCCATAAGGCCTGAATTAAAATTTAGTGTAGATCTCGGATTTTTCCCAACTGATAACCACAGGTAAATCTAGTTTTCAGATGTGCATTTCAGTTTAAGACCAAGAGACAAGAAATGGCTTTATCTGCTAAAACAAAAGTCATCTTTGTGCAGAACACTAGGAAAACAAGCCATTCTCTGCTCTACATGATACAGATGTATTTTGCGTAAACTTCCATAATTTGTGGACAAAAGTATTTCTGCTCACTTCCCTCTATAGGAGTGAATCTGACCTCAATATTCAAACCCATGTTTTTCAGATAAACTTGACCTCTGTTGCAGTGTCCATCCTTTGGGTATACTGGAGGAATCACTACAGCCCTGTTCAATACCCTGGGCAGCATGTGGACTTCTAATTAGAGTGAGTAACTCTTTTTTTATCTCCCTGGAAGTTATAAGGAGTAAGATCATTCTCCTAACTCTAGAAATAACTCTATTAATTTTTTTTAATGTAACTGGCTACATTAACACAAGGGAAATGGCTGGAGATTCTAGGATAAAAGGCTATCTATTGTGTGATTCTCTAGATTAAAACCATCAGACAACTAAGTGAATTCAGAAAGTAAAAAGGATAAATGTCCTGTGACAATGGAAAAATCAAAGGTTTCCAGATAACCATTTAGGTTATGAGTAGACCTATAAAAAAAGGCACTGATCAGCAATGAGAACAACATCTGTGGGGATAAAGTGAGAATTGCATAATGTCAAGGTTTTCATTTCCTCGCAAAGGAAATTCTTTGCACAGGAAATTAAAACAAACAGTAGAAATTCCTTCCCCATAGAAATAAGGAGAATATAATGACAGAAGAAATACTGACACCATGCAGAAAGAATGGGACCAAGTTTAAAAGTAATCTGCATTTGTCCTTAAAACAAAATGAATAATTTTATTTCAATTTCAGTAACGATGTTGATAATGACCATGGCATAAAGGCAGGACATGAATGGGAAGGAGTGTATGGACATTTAAATTACTGTAGCTGGGGTAGAAGTAAAATTCAAACTGCTAGATATGATGATAATGAGAGGAACAGATTGCTTTCATTTCTGATATCTGAAAGAGCTGTTTTAGAGAATGTTGGTTCAGTAGCAGGTTGATATTATATGATAGAAGAATAGTAAGTACATGTATTTTAGCAAAATTTGATCAAGGCTTTTGTAAGTCCATTAGTGTGACCTCTGTGATATGCAAAACCAACTTTGAATGGCAGAATAATTGAAATAGCATAAGATGGATCACAACATTTTTTTCTGGTAAACGACCATGAAAGAATAGTGTTAGATCTTTCTTTGAGAAGTTAAATAATCTCTATCTTTTTGATGCAATTTAGATTTGTATCCAAATAAGCTAGAAACATGTGATACATGCAATATGAGAAATAATTCTCATTAAGGCAGAGGTAGGTAAAATGAAGTTAAATTCAATCAGAAGAATGATACAAAAAGATAACTTTCCCCAGAAGGGAAGTATTTCAGTGGAGGTGGTTAGTAGTTAAAATTCCTCAAGGACTAGTCCTGTCTGATCCAGCTTCACATATTCATTAATAATAGAAATTAGCATAAAATATCAGTTAATGAATGATGTTAGAAAAAGCTGGTATAAACTGAGTGGAATTTGCTTGTGCCACAGTGCTGATGAGCATTGGACAAGTGATCTGATAAATCTGTGTAGGAAAAACAATGTTTATGAGCCTGAGAAATACCTGGATATGTTAGACAGCCTTAGAAGAGTCCACTGAGGTATCAGGATGTGATGGAACTGCGGAAGAGGCAAATTCTAAGATGCCTCAGGCAACATGTGTCTAATAAAGCAAGAGAAATGGAAATATTTTTTGTGTAAGAGCCTGGTACACATTCATCTGTAATACTGTGTACAGTTCTAGACATCTGTGTCCAATGAAGACTAATTGAGATAAAAGCAGGTTCAGGGAAGAACTGATGGGATAATCAAGTGGATGGAGAGTCAAAGACTCGAATTTTTAAGACAAGTAAACAATTGCTGTTGCTAAATACAGAGTGTTGAGGGGTATGTGGAGAAAATGAAGAGAGGGATTCAAAATGCCAGAGAAGGAGATGATTTGTTAAGCTCAAGGGTAACACTGGCACATGAAGAAATGAATGTCAACTAGCCATTATTAAATTCAAGCTGAAAAATATATGCAAGCTTCTCGAAGGCAGAAGAGAGAGTTCTTCTGCAAAGCCTTTCAAGGGGAGAGAAAACCTGAGATTCATCCCACCTAACTATAGACACTAAATAATTTATATATTATAGACACCTAGTGATTTAGTCATACTAGACTCCCCTATAATTGATGTAAAGAGCCTCCACCAGAGTGTGACTCAGATCTTAGGTGCACTGAATCAGCTTGGAGATGCCCCTCCTTACACTGACCTGAGCTCTAAGGTAACTAGTGTCTGCTGCTGATTCCTCAGTTAGATCCTTAAAGTATGATGGGTGAATCTACAAATGGAAAAGCCTAACGAATTGTTAGATGAAGAAT
Source organism: Antrostomus carolinensis (assembly GCF_000700745.2). NCBI lineage: Eukaryota > Metazoa > Chordata > Aves > Caprimulgiformes > Caprimulgidae > Antrostomus > Antrostomus carolinensis. Next base: position 139,813 of record NW_010326544.1, on the reverse strand, counting down.
GATTATTTTAAGGATAATATATAGAGTGGCTATCTGCAAAAGGAAATGCATAGATTTGAAGACTCTGTTTTAGATCAGTCTGATACTTCAAAGTTCCTATATGCTGATACCATTTTAGATACCCTTACAACCAGATTTTTCTTGCATTTAAGACCCCAAAAAATATAGCAATATAAATTTGAATATATATTGCAAAAATATAGCAAGAGCACTTTGTTTTATCTTCTTAAATGTGTGCAGCCTCTAGATTCTGCAGCTAGGTCTCAGGTGTCACTGGAAATTCGGTCACAAAATCATGGTCTGGGAAGAAAGATAAATTGTTCATAGAGCTTATGGGCAGTATGTTTTGTCTGTGTTGGAGAAGAGGCTGAATTATTGACTTCCAGTCCCTTGAAATTGAGTCTAGATTTATTAAAAGAAATTTCCTTATTTTTTTGTGGATTGCTGAGTTGTTTATAACATGGATGAAGCTGTACTAATCTTTTGGAGATAGGTGATCCTATTGCCTCTCTATTTTACAGCGTATAGTGGCCTCTTTTATGCGATATAATAGTGTGACTACGTTAGTATGTCTGCTGATGTACACGAGTTATATCCTGATTTTAAAGAAATCAGTTTCAATTCTCACTAGCTTAAGAAGATCAAACCTCTGTGACTATGTTTTTTTCAAAGTGCAACATTTAAATTCCCCTTTCCAGGCCTCTCACTGATCTCTTTCTCCATTTTATGAAGTGGTACTAATTTGAAGACATTTTAAAGTATGCAAGAAAGAAAGCTGGAAGTGGAGGTTTGAAAGTGATGAGGCCTCCAGTGAGGGTGAGGAGGAGGAAAGGGAAACTTGATAGTGCTGCCCTTCCAGGGATTCTGCCATTAACTGATGCATTATTTTTCTAAGCTCATTAAATAACCCTTAGAACTGTGAAAAGGTCAAGAGAGAGGGGAAGGAGCTGAAGCTGCCTGTGGATTTCGGTTGTACAGCAATTTCCCAAGCAAGCGGAGGAAGGAAGCGGGGGGGTGAAGAGCCAAGGAAGGAGGGAAGTAGAAAAGAAGTGTTGTTTTTTCTGTTGATCCTTTTACTTACTTTTACAGCATTTCCACCTCCCTTGCTCTGAAGTCAGTAAAATGATCTCCCTGAGATGCTGAAAGCCACAGATGAGACTTTCAGCAAATTTTGTCCTTTTGCTCTTGTTTTCTCTCTCTTTCTCCCCAATTTGCTGCCTCTTTCTCCCCGCAGGTGCATTTCACAGGCTCACCTCTGAGCTGGGGAGAAAGCAGGTCATGTGGAAAGAAAGCAGCCAAGTGCAGAGACCCAAAGAGAGAAATGATCACAGGGAAAATTACTGGTTGTTTTCTCACTGTTCACCTGCCTTGAGTGGTTCACTTAATTAACAATGCAGTTGTGAGCTGACAGATTTGGCAGGGAACAATAATGCAGTGTGAGCTGATGGAAAATAGTCTTGCTGGGAAAGTTGTTCCTGATTTATAAATACGTGTGATTATAACAGTCTCTCATTAATGACGCTGTGGTTTATAGCAACATTTCCTGTTCCTGACCCTTGTTTTCATGGGGTTACGCAAAGGAGGCAAAGTTTGTCTCTGGGAACTGAAATTCATCTCCCAGAACAGTTTTGTTTTTGTCCATTGGACATGTAAAAATAAAACCAGAAAAAAACCTCCCTGATTTTCTATTTGCAAGGGAGTCAGTTAAAGGTAGATTTTTGTCTTCAAATATAGGAACTGTCTCAGTTTTATTCTTGGACCAGAAGGTGGGTCCCAGGAGCCACTAGGTTCAGGTTCCTGAGCCCTTGACTCTGAAAGTCAGCACATTGTCCAGCTGAAAAGAAGCCTGATTCTGGTCTTCTTGACTCTAACAAAGATGAGGTGCTACTCCATCAAGTCATGAAATTACACTGGTGGAATACAACCAGCAGGAAATCAGATGAGAAGCCAGCCAAGCAGTTGAAAACCAGGACATTTAAACTAGAATGTATGTTATTTTCTCAAAAAATTAAAAGCATTATAGATGGAAACATAACCCACCATCTAAATATTAATGCTTTGTAAAGTTTGGATGTAAACTCTGTAATTTGGGCCAATGTCTAACAGGGAAAGGAATTGAGCTGGTTTTGCTGAGCCAAGGGAGAAACCACATGCAATCAGGCAAAGCAGACTAATGATCTGCAGCTTTCTCCAGTGCTCTCTACCCAATCTGTTTTTCTAGTTTCATGGCTGATAGGGATTTCTGGCAGACTTTGTCATAGACTGCATGAAATTTAGCCCCAGGAAAGTCCTTTTATTTGGATCAGACTCTGTGCTGAGTCCCTCATTCATGTCAACTCCCAGATTTGCTTTGTCTGGCACCATCAGGAG